>NC_140944.1:8946809-9051809 GCF_014529385.1 Adiantum capillus-veneris
TATGGCATGGGATCGACATAGCAAATGCGGTTGAACCAGTAGGACAATAGCATGCAAGGATCCATGGACTTCTTATGTAGACTATGCATGATTGTCCAGAATACGGAGAAGCTTTTGGTAATGGTTCTTGATTTACAAAATTCTCCCTATTCGCAAGCCCTTCGCCTTGGCCTGATTCATGCTTTAATATATGCAGGGCTAACAACTTCGGGATACAATGCATGTCCAATTTGCGGGCAGTCTTTGGATGTGCGCTATTCTGCCTCTCTTCGAAAGACAATTTATCAAGGCCACCACTGTTATCTTCCAGATGGCCATCACTTGCGCGAAGGTCAGCTTGGTCACGTCGAATGTCGTCCTATGCATGTACAAGAGTGGCGTCGCCGATGGAAGCAACATGAGGGGCAACTTGTTCCAGGAATGAAACGTTTGTCCATTCTCCATACGTTGCCGTACTGGGGTGATCTACTAATTAACCATTTGCTGGATCCAATGCATATATTCAAGAATGTGGGAGAGCTCCTCTGGAAGACAATCATGGGAATGAAAGACAATCGAGCTTCACGAGAAGATTTGCAGTCAGTTGGAAAGATGCCAGAGCTGTGGCCTTTCACCAATGCAGCTGTCCAAACAAAACTTCCAAGAGCGCCATGGGTATTGCTAAAAAACGAAGAGCGACAAGTTAAAAGGGTGATTTCAGAGTTCAGGACACCAACATGATATATGCGATGTCTCAAGACAGCATTCACCCATGACGAGCAACTGTTAGGACTGAAATCACACGACTGGAATAAGTTCTTGCAATTCATTCTTCCAATTGCGATCAAGGGGTGTTTAACGGAGGAAGTGCGGACCTGCATATACAAGATTTCAGAGCTAGTGCGGTGGATCTTTTCCAAGGAGATACGGGAGGAATCTATTGCAGTCGCAAGGGCTAACTCCATTGAGGCAGTTTGCATGATTGAGAAGTATCTACCCACGAGCTTCCTAACTATCCAAATGCACTTGCTAGTCCATGTAGTAGATGAGGTTGCAGTGGCAGGTACAGTCCACAGCCGTTGGATGTTCTTTCTAGAGCGGTTCATGAAAACACTTAAGGGTTTTGTTCGTCAAAAAGCGCGTCCAGAGGGAATCATGGCACAAGGATGGCTGGTGCAAGAGTCTCTTGTATTGACGACCGAATTTCTATCCGTTTCTAACCGAGAAATGCCTCGACTGTGGAGTGATGAGGAGGATGCAAGACTGGTGGGAGAGGAGCCGCAAGGGCAAGGGGTGCCGAAGAAAATGAACCACGCCATGTGAGAAAAGATCATGAAGTTTTGTATACTAAATTCAGCGCCGATGCAAAAATGGCTTGAAAGGTACGAATAAGAGAAAGAGAGACGCAATAGGGAGCGACAGGATTTCAGGCGAAGCCGAACGACTAGAGGCTTACCCTTGCCAGACTATCTCGCTCCTCTACCTGAATTCCTACAATGGCATGGTTGGACAAGACATTCAGAGCAGCTCGACAGATCGGAGAACCCATATCTCTAGAAGAGGAAGAGCTGGCTATTGGATGTAACTGGAAGTATCATACATACATGGCACTGTGGTCGCATGGAAAGCATTTCAGAACACAACAAATTGATAGTAGAAGAAACACGTTTGACAGTGGGATAATGGTTAGTTTCATGCAAAAGAGCAAGGCCACTGCTAGAGACACGAATGAGAGCACTAGCAGCCTGGATTACTGTGGTCTAGTGTCAGATATCCTGAAAGTAAGCTTCAGGCGGTTTGAGATGTTTTTGTTGGATGTGAAGTGGTTCAAGGTGATTACTTCTAGTCGTAATGCAACGGTACGCAGAGATGGAAACAAACTTGTGCAAATAGATTCTACAAAGGTTTTGACAGATGCGAGTGATACATTTGCTCTCCCCGAACATTGCGAGCAAGTGGTCTTTGTACCGGACCCTCGAGAGCAACAATGGTGGTTTGTGGTTCAAGTTGCTCCAAGAAATAAACAAGTATTTGAAGGGCAAGATCTCCTGGAGGAAAGTCAGTCAGACGACATCCATACTACTATTACATTAGATGAGATGGACGAAGGTATGGCAGAGGAAGCTGACAGATATATGAGGGATGACGCAGACGAGGCAGAATTGACACTTGTAGATGAAGATGTAATGGATGAAGACAATCTGCTAGAACGACTTGGGGCAGAGTTATGTTTGCAATTAGAGATAGACGATGATACGGTACAAGATCTTATCGATGATGCTTCACTCGTCGAGGCCTAGGCCTGTAAGTGTTTGTGTGAAGACGTTGACTTAAAATTAATCTTAAAGTTAATTCAAACAACTGTGTTCTGACGCTTTATTTTAATTTCTTTGTGCAGGACTTTAGTATGGCAGACTAGTTTCCAGATCCCGCTTCTATGAGTGCAGATGCATTCATGGGCTTTGTTACACGGATGGCGGTTAATCCAATCTTGTGAGTTTCTAATCCAATCTTAGCTATGGCGTTTTTTAAAATGCGATGAATCATGTATTCTTGTTACTTTGATTTTTGTATAAACGCAAAATCTTGCGATGCATCGAGCCCTGACATGCCAGGAGGAGTCAGATGGATATCGCAGAGCTATCTATGAAGTTTTGAATGATCTTGATGCTTCAGGAGAGCCTGTAGATTGGGAGGCCTTACAGTCTCGCTGATCGCTTGAGGTGAGACGTTCATATGTGTGAGTTGATTTAATTAAGTAAGTATATGTGAAGTAATATCAATACTAATTTTGTGAGCTGTCCTATGTGCAGGTTGTGACGCCTAGTCATCAGTGGACCCGATTTCATATATATGCTTTGTGAGACACAGACACCCTTCTGTGTCTCTTTTTTGTATGGACATATATGGTTATGGTTACAGTTATTGTTTTCCTTATGGTTATGGTTATTGTCATTGTCATTGTATAGACATGGTTATTTCTCCTATTCTTGTATAGACATAGTTATGGTTCTGATTTTGTTCATGGTTATGTTTAACTTTTTGGTTATGCTTATGGTTATTGTTAACTTTGTTTATGGTTATGGTTATCTGCATTATGGTTTTGATCAAAGTGGTTATGGCCGGCTATGGTTTTAAGTTATGGTTATGCTTTTAAGTTATGGTTATGCTTTTAAGTTATGGTTATGGTTCGTTATGGTTATGCTTTTAAGTTGGTACGGTTATGGTTTTGCACAAAGTTCATTTCATTTCTTTCATTGGCCTTAAATCTCATGTGAGATCCTACATGGATAGCATGTAGGAGGTGTATACATGATATGGTTTTTTTAAAAAAGTTTATGTAAAAACGAAGGGAACTCTGCCGAAATTTTTGCAGGAGCACGGTTGATTTTGGTGCTGCTCGCTTTCTTGGGCAGAGGGTAGGAAGTATGGCTGTGGTGGCTGTGTCCATTTTCTCACTGGGCACATGCAAGGCTACCTGTCCTCTGCCCAATATTTTTTTTTCCTGTTATGGTCGTCGATATACGCATCTATACTTCCCTCAATATGTGCGTCTCTATTTGCGTTGTAAATAAAGCCTTTGCACGCTTATATCAACGCTGTTTCTGACAGTTTTACAGGGACCGGTATAGCGACGCAAATAGAGACGTTAATCGTCGCTATATATGTCAATAACACCTTTTTTGTTGTAGTGTATTTTGAGCGTGGGTTCATTCAATGCCTTGGAATTGGGATTAGATGGGAGTGAGTCCTTAGCGAGGGGGAGGACCCACGGATGCGTCTACAAATTGGCTTACTCTGGGTAGGCTTGATGCCAACGAGAAAGGAGGAAGCAAAATGAATCCAGGAAGAGGTTGGATAAGGGAGGAACATGTGATTTAATTAAGGAACTTTTCTAATTGTTTGGTAAAAAGGAGCCTTGAAAAGGATAGGAACCTAAATCATGGGCTATCCCAAAATTGTCCTCATCAACCGGACCTTTGCTTTGCTTCTTGGAATATTTATCTAAAAGAAACTTAAGGTAGATTAAATTTTAAGCCTTTCCCAAACAAGATAAAGAGAAAAAAAGAGCAGAGGAGACAGGATACCCAAGTCCTGGGACGAGGATATGGATATGCTTGGAGAATTATATGTGACTACTTGAAAGATAACTAGATAACTTCAACAATACTAAAGGAAAAAGAAAGTAAAATATTTAAAAACAAAAATGTTGAAAATGACCTGATAAATGCACGCTTGCAAGGGTATGCAACATTTTACATGCTGCTTTCAAATTCTTGAAATGTATTCTCTGGTTGACTTGATTGGAATTTTGTTTTCCTAGTATCATAGTACTACTTTGGGAATGTGCATTTACCAAATGGTTTGATGGGAGGGTGGATTTTGTTTTCCTAGTGTCATAGTACTACCTTGGGAATGTGCATTTACCAAATGGTTCGATGGGAGGGTGGATTTTGGAGGGATATATTGCTGGCTGAAAAGTTGATCCAAATTTCCATGTTGTATATTAAGTTAAGAACGGGGAAAGGGATTTCAATTTACGGGGTAGGGATCAAACTTGGGAACATGGGAGTAGTTGATAATATCCCTCACCTTAGCGGAACGCATTGATGGCTGATCTCGCTCCTAAATTGGGAAAGAGCGTCGATGACCTTGAACCAAGGGTGAATTAGAGAATCTCACGAGTTGACCTTGAAAAGTTTGAGTTCAACTTAGTTTTATGACTTCCAACTGAAAGCTTGATCTTGTAAGGAAGTATTCCTTGGATTTAAGGGATCTGTGTAGGAAAGATGGACTATTATCACCTCGTTAAGTTGGCATCAAAGAGTAGGAGTCCTATCTTGGTGTTGGTCTCTAGCATGAGGGAGATGGTGCAGCCGATGATCCCTGACATGGCCCTTTATATTAGTTGATCTAGAATTCTCTCTCTTGGAGCTTATCTTTCACCCAAAGCAATGAATCAAAAAAGTATTGCACATAGGTATTAGGTTGGGACTCGAGTTCCGTGTTCAGTTCAACATCAACATAGAATTTCCATGCTATGTAGGATATTGTAAGTAGATTTGTTTGTCCCCTTTAAATTATGAATTGCTTCTACACCCCAAAAGACATTAAACTGAATGGCATGATTGAAAAAGAAATCCCTAGGAAAGTCACAAGACAACTCATCTAGACAATTTAAGATATCCATCTAAACAAAATAAAAGAATAAGGAGACTGAGTACTCTAAAAAAAAAAAACTAAATTTCTCATTCATCATAAATAGAAACATTACATCAATGTGCTCTACGTTTGACTATGCAAGAAACATATACTTTACATAATTTGTCAGCACAATAATTTAAAATAAATAAGTGTGTGAAAGCAGCAATAAGGGAGGAAATTCTCATGTGCGTGACATATCATGGAGTTTAATCCATGAGCAAGACTACATCTAGAGTACTTAGAAACTAGGGCTACCTTTGAATGTGTATGCATGAAAGTAAATTTAAAATCACAAGTGGATGGTGAATAAATGTATATCCCTCTTTCTGACATAGGGGAGAGAGAGAGAGAGAGAGAGAGAGAGAGAGAGAGAGAGAGAGAGAGAGTAGTGGAGGGTGAAATATATTACATAGATGGACTTAGGAGAAAACCTGAGAGAACTTTCAATGCACTAACTAAATGAACTACAGATGAACCATGAATTATAACATAGAAAATAATTACATCATAACTAGAACCTAAAAGCAATATCATGAGAACATCGGACCTTGTGTGGGACTAACTAGTCTACCCATCCACCTATTTTTGCTACAAATAGAGAGTATTCACTTTCTTGTGAGCGAGTTAAGACATGTCCATTCCATGTCATACAGCGAGGGAGGCTGTTTTGCCTTCTTTCATGTGCCCAAGATCTAAATAGAATCCAAAATACCTACCAGTGTAGGAAATCAATACAAACAACCAGACTCAAGGGGTTCATCATTCAATACCCCCCCTATATAGTGTGCATTCGTGGGGTATTAAAAAACCCCCTCTTTTAACATGTCTGAATGAATAAATTGACCCCTTACTTTAGGATTTTTTCCAAAATTGAATATAAAAGCTCGTTATTTTAATGTATCTCTATTAAATTGCCAAATGTTTTGCATTTCAAAACCCCTCCTTTTGAACTCATGTTATACATTAACATGATTACATAATGCACCCCCTGAGCAACCAGACAAGTTAGACTCCATGCCTATTTGATGAGTACACTAGTGCCAAGTTAGACCCCTCAAACATGAATGAGCCATAAGATTTTCCACAAATCTTTTCAGTTGACTCAATAGTGTAGGTCCACGTGATCCCTACCATAGCCAAACTCTCTAATCTTGATCCCTAACTTTGCTAAATGTAAAATTTGTGTTTGATTCTATGGGTCATGAGAGCCATGCATGTGGTCCATGACTCACAATGAAAAAGGGTAGAGGCTTAGCATGATTGATTGAATTGGGAAAAAATATTTGATGTATAAGGTTTTTTCATTAAGAAGACTCATGTTTCTGTTAACATGAAGCATCATTGGACAAAATGACATCATAAAACATACTTAGAACTCATGACAACTTGACAAGTCCATACGATATCTTCCCTTAGTAGCGCCTCTATATGTTGTACCTAATCTTGTTTGGGTCTTGTATTTAAAGTTGCACATAAAAAAACATTAAAGACATGATATTGGTAGTCTTAAGTGAGGTTTTAACATTTCTAATAAAGGCTAAGAAATGATTAAATGAGATCCTTCATCAGGCGAGTCTACATGGTGGCCCTCCTATGAGTTGATGATCTAAAATTTACGTTAAGCTAATAGAACATAGCAAGCTATATATTGACCATAGCACATCACAACGAAGTATTTTGGACATTAATCATAAGATAAAAGTTCCTAAATGATGATATTGATACTTGGTTGAAAGGGCTTGACCTAATTCTTAGTAGTTTAAGAGATATGACCAAAACAATGTTTCTACTACTTGTGATGTAGATGATGTGCATGCTGCTTATTTATGAGTTTGAGTGCATATATACCATCATCACCCTTTATCACACTAGGCATGGTTAGATAAAAAAGAGCCAATATTATACACTCATGGACATCCCATACTCTACATGTAGTTTAAAACATCAATCAATGATGTGTTTTTGATGTACAAAGTAATAAAAGATGTAGAGAGAGAACAGAGGTTGGCTATGGAGTAGAAAGATTCTCATCATCATTTGTGGGATGATTTTATATTTCAATAGGAATTCTTGTGTGCTCACAAGATAGTAAAGAGAGTGCTATGTAGAGGCTATGCCATGAAGGTGCCGATAAAGAGCACTATCACCACCATGAAAATAGAAAGAGAGATGATGATTTGGGGGGGGGGGGGGGGGGTGGGGGGAGAGAGAGAGAGATCTTGCAACGTAGTCATGGTGTGTCTGTGTAACCTTGTGTGTATAAGGGATATGGCCCTTTATATAGGCATTGATGAGGCAATGATAGAGGATAGAGAAGAGTGGCAAAAACAAGGCACCCAATTTTTACTACAAAGCAAGCCAAGTTTTAGCAAGAGGCCCTATCTTTATCTAAAAGCTAGGTTTTCTATTTTTTATTAAACTATTATCCTCCTTGTGGCCTCTACCCTTTGATTTTGGCCAATTTAATGTAGTTGAATGGAATCTTTTCAAGCAAACCAAGTTTCTAGCAAAAAGCCCTATCTTTATCTAAAAGCTAGCTTTGCTATTTTTTAGTAAACTATTATCCTCCTTTAGCCTCTACCCTTTGATTTTGGCCAATTTAATGTAATTGATGGTATCTTTTCAAGTAATGAGACTATGGCTTCTTTGTACCAATTTTAAATAAGTATGATGTTGCTTTTCACAAAAACCATTCACATTAAAATATTGTTCTTCATTGTTTTTATGCGATACAACCACTATGCCAAAATTTGTGGTAAAATTAAAAAAATCAAAGTTGCCTTTTGTCAAGTGTCTCTTTTATATAATCTTCTGTAGGTAGGAACGTTGGCCTTTGATTTTGGCAGCAGAGAGTAGTTCAACCATGTGGGTTGATTTGCTAAATAGGAATGTGTGTATTCACAATAGTATAGCTTTGTACCAACCAACTAAATATGTCAATCTAGGGAACTTGAAAGTTGAACCCAACTAAGAGCACAAAAACAATACACATTGTTAACCCTCACGGCACACGGACACCCTATGATCTATAAACGTTGTATTATTTAGAGTCAGGTACCGGGCTTGTCGGACCAATAGGGAAAGGTAGAGTGATCGCCGATGAGAGGCGCACTTTAACTAGGACATTCAAGGGATTAGTTGGCTAAGCATGGGCGCCCAAGTGTGAATGGGGTGAGCTCCTATAAAAGCCAACTAAACCTAATTTTTACTCATTCTCTCATTTGTGCGATAGAAGAGTGCTCTTGCTCCATCTCCATCTTCTTCTTCTTCACCTCCTTGTGTGTGTGTGTGTGTGAGAGAGAGAGAGAGAGGGAGAGTGTGTGTGCGATCGAGCATTACGAAGGCACGACGGCGGCGAGGCGGTTGAGGGCGGCACGACTGCAGCTTCTTCTTCATCGCGGCGAGGAATCCACCAGGAAGGCGAGCGTAGAGCGGTGAGTGACACACCCTTTGCTCTCTTGAGCTTGCTAGTTTAGGCTTGCTGTGTGCTTGGAGTCGTTTGTGGCTCGCACACGGTGTATCGGCAAGTCCCTTGCTTCGACAGTGCGGCAAGGAGCGCACATTTTTGGCGCCGCTGCCGGGGATATGCCCTACACTAAGCTCGGTTAGCACTTTACGCTTTCTTGTGGTGCAATTTCTATCATAGGAAAGGCACGGAATGAGTGTGTGTAGTTGTGTGGAGATTTCTGTTTTTTGCGTTTTCTACGTTTTCTGTTTTGCATTGCACAGTTAGCAGTTCTTGCGTTTTAGCATTTTCTGCATTTAATTTTCTGTCAAGTTCCAATTTCTGCAATTTTTTGCATTTTCTGTGCTTTTTCAATTTTCTGCATTTCTTGCGTTTTTTCAATTTCTGCAATTTCTGTGCGTTTTCAATTTTCTGCATTTCTTGCGTTTTTTCAATTTCTGCGTTTTCAAATTCCGGAAAATAAAAACGCGAGTGAGCGGGCGGCTAAATTTTTCGAAAATAAAAAACGTGACTCTTAAAACGGACGGGTTGGTTTGTATAAAAGATAGATCGGGATCGGGATCATTTCCCCAAGCCCAAGCCCAAGCCCAAGCCCAGGCCCAGGCCCAGGCCTCAGTCCTCTGATATATACTAGACTCACTCTTATATATATACCCTACTTCCTCAAGAGAGAATGAGAGCATGTGGGACAAGTCCTCCACTCTCCTCCTTTCTCTTTCCACTTGCACCCTTAGACTTTCTAGTTTGGGCCTAGTTCCCTACTGGAAATTGACAGTTTTAGGGACTCCGAGGGCATAGAGTGACCAAACGGAGGGCTGTAAAGCACGGCACGACCCTCTGACCGATACGCTCATTTCGAGCTATCACACAGCCCATTCCACGACACGCTCTAAAAAATCTAGCAAAAAAACAAACAAAAAACACGCTAAAAACTAGTCACAAGGCCTCCTAGAGCAGCTTTTTGACACCTTAGGGTATCAAAAGCACATGCACTTACGCTCTGGGCGGGTGCTAGAACACGAGCATATTGAGGGTGCCTCTGTTCATACGGACACCCATTACCCATCCACGATAGGCTCTAGACCCTCAGCGGGGACACAAGGTAGCACCACCCAAGACCCTAAAATAGCCGCTAGTGATTCCTCCTCCGACTCAGAAATCATGGAAGCATACCCTACCCAAAACACTGAGAGAGAAGGCCATGCACCTCCCGAAGCTCCACAGCCTAGTACTAGTATGTTTAGCCGTTTCATGGAAACATTAGGTAGAGCTACTCGCTCGGAACCTGATGCAAATGAAGCACACGAAGGGGGTGGGGAAGTGGAATCTCCTTTCACATCGCACGTGGACCCCACACCCCCAAAGAGTGTCCATGTGGATATCCTGCCAACTTCTTACCAAGAAGGCCCTGTTGAGCTGCCTCCTTCAGAAGTTCCCTCTAGAGTACCGTTGGTGACAAGTAAAACCACGGGGAGCAACATTGCTTCTACCTCACAAGAAACCGTTAACACGTCGACTCTAGAAGGATTGTTCATTAATGATCATTGGACATACGACCTCCACACTGAGGTGTTGACGGATCTACACTCTGGCCACGCCTACCATGTAGGATGGATAGAGATTGTACAATCCACCTCTAGTGCCACGAGCATCGAAGATCAACAGAAAATGATCTGTAATGTTATCCATGGCATTATTCAATCAGAAAGGCAAAACCGAGGGGTAAATATACTCTCAACTGGCCCCATGAGATTTCTGGATACGAGCAAGGCTCAACAGCCTACTCTATCACAAATGGAGACTCCTCTAATGAGTCCCCATGGACCCATCTTACGTCATTTCACCTGGGGTCTCTATGCAATCTGAGCCTCCGAGCGAAAACTTTAGCTTCCCTAACTTGGCTCAACCCTCTATCAAGGAAAACACAGTGCTCACTCCAGGGATAAGCCTGACAGAGAATGTACCGATGACATCTACGGTTAGCGCAGTGCCACTACCTAGTGTCGTAGTACCTAATATGGGGCCTCGACCATATGTGCCTCTAGCCCCTTATGCACACATGGCCCCCACACCTCCAATAGTACCACTTGCTTATGCTCCTCGAGTGCCGCTCCCTAGCCCTTATCCGAGTGGACCTATGCCCGGTTATGTTCCATATCCTGCATCATCCACACATATGCCAAGACCGGTACCCGTCCCTCTCCCACATATGATTCCAAGAGTACCTCCACCGGCCCTGCCTCCTCACATAGGTGACTTGGCAGCGTTTGCTCAAACCATAGGTCGATCTATCGGATGCTAGAAAACACATTGAAGTGTTTGAACAAGTATGTGATTCCTTAGGGGAAGGCAACGAACTACATAAGTGCAATGCCTTAAGCTTGACATTAAGTGGGAAGGCTGGAGATTGGTATAGGACCCTAAGGGTGGACGAGAAAACAATCTACCCTACCCTTCGAAGGTTGTTTCTAAAGGAGTACATACGAGAAGGTGTGCTTTGGGGTGTAGCATCTCAGCTACAGAAGGCTGAACGTAAGGAAGGAGAGTCAATAAGGGACTTCATTAGTCGTCTAAAGCACTTAAACTCTCGTTGCCCTGTAAATGAGCGCTTCAACAATAACCAACTGCTTGATCGATTCATTCGAGGGTTGAGGAATGAAGGAATCTATAATGGACTAGTGATTAGAGGTATCACAACCTGGGAAGATGTCACTGCCAATGCAATCCAATTAGAGGACAACTTGATGATAGTAGGCATGAGGGTGTCTACTGACACGAGATCCACTAGCTCACAAGCCATTGAGTATGAACCCATGACTGCAAAGCCCATTGCCAATGAGCCAAAGGTATTTGAGACATTCTTGACAGACCTCACCAAGGCAATCCAAGAGTCTCTTAAGGATAATCGACCCCCTCAAAATAGTCACATGTATCCAAGAAGGGAGCAACAATGGTGTTCCATTTGCTTAGGTCCACATAGCACTAGTGAGTGCCCTACGTTTAGAGTAAAATTTAATGGAACTTGCAACGCATGTGGTAGGTATGGTCACCAAGCTAAGGATTGTTTAATGATCAAACGTATGATGGCAAATAGACCACCTGTAGCCTGGACGGATGCGCCTCGAGCTCCTGTATTGATGCCTACTCCACCTGTTGAGCAACTACCGCAACACATGGTCCCTAGATCTCAAAATGTTGTACAAGCTACACCGCTACCACCTCCTGAGCTAGGACCGCAGCCCCCGCATCCAAGAGTCGCCCCTATGAACCAAGTGGGTTGCGAGCCATCAAATGCTTATCCAGATGGCTGTGAGGAGGAAATAGACACTAGTATTGCCTACGGACTTGATACATTGGAAGAGTGTCCTATATACTACATGGCAGATTGTTGGGGGCAAGTCAAGCCGGTTTATCAAGCTGCTGCTCTCGCATCCAGAGGTCAAAATATCAACACCCAGGCTAGGAGGCCACCTCTTCAATGCTACGAGTGTGGTGGACCACATCGAGCAGCGAAGTGCCCTATTAGGCTGCAAAATAATGCTGCACAGATGCAAATGAATCAAGGGAGCACGTCTGCAATGCCAATACTCACATGTAATCATTGTGGCATAGATCACTTGATTGCCCAATGCCCCTATAACCCAAATGCGCCTAAAATCACACCCCTGAATTTGGTCGAAATTGCTAGTGTGACATCACCAATACCACCCGTCGCACCCGCTTATGCGATTACACGGTCCATGCTTCAAGGGCCAGGCCATATCCTCGAAGAGAGAGATACCGCGTCAGTTATCCAAGCAAAGGAAAAGAAGACACGAAGGAAGAGGTCGGAGAATATGGGAAATTCAAAGCCAAGCTCCAAAACAAACATAGGAACAGGAGATGACCCCGTGTATATGGATGACCTCGAGGATGATTCAGATTCAGTCGAGACAATGGAGACTAGAACCAATACCACAAAGAGAAAGACCGACAAAGAAAACCGTAACATGGAACCAAATGAAAACCGAATAAGAGAAAATCATAAAGAGCCTCTGAAAACACCACAAGTGTTTCCAAATCCAATCCAAGACCCCCAAGATAAACCGCAGGGGCAAAAAGGGAAGAATCGTAAAAACAAGATTGGGACGTACCCAAACCCAGTAGACGAGATTGAGCAGGTGAAACATCTAAGAGGTTTAGTGGAGGAAACTCAAAGGAAACTAGAACCAGAACCCATGCATGTCAAAATTCATGACACAGTGTTTCCCATGCAAGTTCATCCACCCCACATGAACCATAGACCGTTAGCCATATCTAGTATCATCCAAGAAGGGAGTGCGGACGGGACATCAGAAAGTGAGCATACATCCTTCTTGTTGGAAAGGATGTTTAACGAAGGAATACCTGATCCCATTGAGGAATATGAGATTCCATCCTCACCAGTTCCTAGTCAAGGACCTACACCCTGCAAAATGCCAATGAATGTTACCAAACTAGTGGACTTCATGTCTTCTGAGGTCCGAACCACGATCATAGCAAAGCTGTATGGAGATCCTGAGTTATTCCTTGCACTTCGAGCATTCCTTAACGGAGAGCTATGAACGGGATTACCGCAGTTTGCGCAACCAAATAGGCCTGACTCGATTATGATTGATGAGGAAAATCATGTGCAATCACTTGACTTAGATGGACACGAGTCTGTGATCGAGGTACCCATTAACGAATTAGGGCAGTATTTTGAAGGCGACGAGTCTAATGCGACCCTACCCATCACTACCAAGGGATTAACTATAAAGGGAATTCTTGATGGTGGTGCGGGAGTTAGCATCGTTACAAAAGATTGTTGGGAATCCATGGGAAAACCCCACCTCAGTGTTACTAACATTGTGGTAAAGATGGCAAATGGTACCATAGCCAAACCTATGGGGATGCTCAAGGATCTTAAGATCAAAGTTCTAGGACACAAGGTACGACATACGTTCATTGTAATGGATTTCTCTAAACACCTTATGTCATATGAAATGATTTTAGGACGACCATTCATGAGGGAAGCACAAATGGTTCACGATTGGTCTAAAAATCATGTCTATTTGCAATTCCAAGACTCTGTCCTTAGACTGGATTTGGTGACTGGTAAGGTACACCCCTTAGGGAGTAAAACCATTATTGATCATCTCTCTGACACCACAGTTCACTCGGCCCCACTACAATATTGTTACACTTGTAAGAAGGATACAGACATTGGCCAAGATTCTCCTTATATGGATATCTTACCTGGGATGACTGAGTCGGACAATGTGGATTGGGTCCACCTAGCATCAACCATAGACACTTGGGGAAATAGGGGGACGACCTGGGTAACACCTGAGGGGGATGAAATGCCTATACCCTTAAATATGCTACAAGCAATGCATATCGCTTCCGACAAGACTCATCCTAATGTAACGAAGAAAACATACAAGTGGGTCCCTAAAGCTTCTTTAGTGACCATAGCTAGTGCTAAAAAACAGAAGCCTTGTAAGAAACGTACCACTCGCTCCAAGAAAAGTAAGAAAATGTTGCGATGGATCCCTAAACGACTATTGGAAGCCCAAGGCTACTATCTTCCAGTTTCCACCAGTGATCCTATAAGGCCACCTTTTCTTCACTTGTATATCTCTCTTATTTTTTTCAATCAACCAAGCAAGTCCATTTTTATTTCATTGAGTAAAATCTCTCTAATCTATTTGCTTCTACTTTTTTATGAATCTCTCACCATCATAAATGCCTCGTTGGTCAATCCACAGTAGGCCTTACGCTTGGCTCCTTTTTTTTTTGCTCATCATTACACATGTAGACTCAAAAATCAATAAACTACATAAGTTTGAGGCTATATAAATCCAAGTTTTGTAAATGAATAGTAAAATTACAACAATGGCTCAAAATGTGATCCTATCATCACTAGTTAGCTGTACAACTAACATTCCCCCCTTTTGAGACTATGCCGTCCGCAACACATCTACCTATTGGCAAGGTAGAGCTTTGGTTTCCACACTTAATGCTTTTTGTGTAGCTCCTTGAGTTCCCCCCTTTTGAGACTATGCCATCCGCGACACATCTACCTATTGGCAACGTAGAGCTTTGGTTTCCACACTTGATGCTTTTTGTGTAGCTCCTTGAGTTCCCTATGGTAATATTTATAGAGCTCTATTAGCTATAGGGATCAATTACATTGTGACCTTGTTCTTTTCTTCAATTTTTTAGTAAGCCACAAATCTTGCTCAAAGATTCTATATGATTGGCAATGATCTTTGACTTGAAAATGAAGAAACTTGCATAGAAGGCCTCCTCAAGTGTCTTCATGTAGTATGATAGCAAAAAATGAGCCTGGCATATAAACCAGAGAGTACTTCATCATAAAGTTGGCTGGATAGATCATAACACGAGCCTCTGCTACCCTCCAAGAATGACATCAAGGCTGTATCACTTTGCTCCACCTCCTGAAAGGTTTTGATGCAAGTGAGCAACATGTGGGATATCTTTATTAGCATAATGCATGCCACATATGGTATCCTCTTGAGCATTTTTGTACCCTTTGTGAGTGTCTTGACCATATACACTTTTGAGGGTTTTCCATCCTTTCGTAGTGGTGAAAGTCGTGGATAGTTGAGCAAAGTTGGATCTTTCTTTTGGATGACTTTTTGGCTATGAAGACTTGCTACTCTTGGCAGTGAACACAGTGTTGGGTCCTTTTTGATATCTTGAAGAGATTTTGTGTAGAGGATAAAATATCTGGGGCATCCTCTTAGCCAATTCTTCTTCAAAATGGGATGTGCCAGTGTAGGGTTGGTCTCCTACTCCCTTAATAGCAAATAACTCAAAATCTCCACCTCCTGCTTATCAACAAAGAAGAGAATCTCAAGATGAAAATTGAGATCAAGACCACTTGAGGAGAAATCTCAGAATCATCGAGGGAATGTAGCACCCCCTCTTCCAAGTATATAGATTCTTTATATATTTACTTTGTTTGTTTAAGTATGTAGGACTTGACCTAGCACACTCTCCTCCAAGTACACCGCTTCTTTCTAGATTTTCTTTGTTTGTTTAAGTATGTTGGCCTTGACCTCTGTCTGTCCTCACCCCTATGTGGTAAGAGCAATGCTTAGCTCTAACGCACACACATCAGCCTCCCTCTGGCCTAAGCATATCCATGAATAATTGAATCCTCAACACTCAATCCATCCATATCCATCATTGTATCCATGAATAACATGCCCTGTTGCACAACTGTCTGCACAATTGGCTCAACATGCTCACAAACTAGAGCATCATGCAACCTATCCGCAAAGGAGACATGCCTCGTCTCTCTGCATGGCTACGTAATCACGAAGATTGTGTCGTCTCGTACGGGATGTAATTGCATCGCATGAATCGTGCTAACACTAGCACCTCTCACTATGACTAGATGTCCACGATGCAATCTGAAACTGTGCTCATCGAACACTACCTGGCATCCGCTATATAACTGACTCACAGAGATCAAGCTCTACATCAAACCTAGCACATGGCGTACATCTTGCAACACGTATGATGCACCACTGGGCAACAATAGTCTGACATCTCCTGCACTGAACTATGTCATGCACTGAACCATCATCTAGACACACATGTAGAAGCATATGTGCTAAACCACTCACGACTCAGAGTGACATGAAATCTAGCACTCACATCTAGTATCCAATGCAAAGGTAATGTGTCATCAAAAACTAACATAAGAAAGTCAAGAGTAAACATGGAAGCAAAGTCAACATCTCCATCATGCGTAGCCACATATGCTACATCTCCTTCCACATCATCCAAAGTAATAGCATCCCTCTTGTGCTGTCTCCTACGTTGTTCATCCATAAAAACAACGCCTATGTACATGTCCTGTATGACAAAAATGCCAACACACAACATCTCTATGTTTGCAAGATCATCCTTTGACTGTAGGCATCTCTCTAGACTCATTTGTGCCAAAAGCATTGCACAATCTTTGCCATAACTCTCTAGCTATACATGCATCCAAACCAATGCGATAGATAGACTCACCAAGGTATAACCTGATTGTCGAAGGTGCAAGCTCATCCAAGTCCTCCCACTCATCGTCAGTCATAGACGCTGGTCTAGCATCCATGCCCTGTAGTGGCAACACTTGGCCCAACTGATTCAATGCATCATGCATACCTGCTTTCTAATGCTCAAAGTTTGAACCATCAAACTTTGTATGGAAAAGCACAAACCCTGACAATGATGTACATGCCAAATCCATGGCGATAACCTGTGACAAGACCAAGCACAAATCGATCAACTGACAATAGCCAAAACCTGGTTAACTCATATACCAAGTACTATCAAAATACAACATAAGCTGGCATAAGCTGTCTAAGAGAAGTATCAGCAAATATGGTGATCAATGTAACAAAACAAAATGAGCAAAACCGCTCAAATGATGCCAAAACAAAACCCCCGCTTTAATCCAAGAGCACTATGTGGTAATCAATGAAACTATCATCAACAATCTCCCTCCTAAAGAGATTACAACATATATGTCAAAGGATGTAACCCGGTGAGCAAACACTCTCACAATACGATGCCAAAACACTATGGCAAAGAAACCATTGAATGTCACATGCAATCAAAACACAATTGAAAACCATGCGCATAAACGAATAAACTTGCAAGAAAAATCCGGCAGAGTTTCAATAGTATTTGGCTATCTAACCATAATACCATACATGTCATAAACATGCTCAAAACCATGAGAAAATCATGCGCAAAATCCACACTC
The DNA here is from genome assembly GCF_014529385.1 of Adiantum capillus-veneris. Taxonomy (NCBI): domain Eukaryota; kingdom Viridiplantae; phylum Streptophyta; class Polypodiopsida; order Polypodiales; family Pteridaceae; genus Adiantum; species Adiantum capillus-veneris. Next base: position 8,964,251 of record NC_140944.1, read on the forward strand.
AACATACATGAGCTTCCCCAAAGTCTCAACTCCCTAAACTTGGAAAACAATCCTGTAACCCAAAACACAAAGTGCATCAACCGCACTCTACAAGCGAGGCATATACTAGCATAAACTTGGATGCAAAACAACCAAAATATGGTACAAATTGATGCTCAAAATAGCTGAAAATCAGCCCACATATGCCATTGCAAGGCAAAAAATATCATCCACCAAAAAGCGCACATCATGTGCATCCACGTGGCAATGTAAATGAGCATCAAGCATGTACCAAATGTGTAGCAAATGGGCATCCAAATAAGCTGAAAATTCAGCTCACAATCATGCTAAAAATGCTTGCAAAACTCTTTGCAAATCCGTGCACCACACTCTTGAAATCTACTTAATTGCACAAGTCAATGCACATAACCTGTGATGAATCTGACTCTCGAATCGTGAGAGTCCACAAGAATGCATACATCTCAAAGTGTTCTCAACGTATGTGCATAAATCTCAACCCACACTCTTTTCACTGAGAGGAAAACAGCAATGTGCAAAACAAGAGGATGACAAAGCTCAATCTGAGCTCTCTGAATGTAGCAATCACCACAATAGGGATACATAATCTTCAACTTTCCAAATACCTTGCAGTAGTCGGTTAGCCCAAATCTCCCAAACCGTTCAGAATTTGCAGAGGCTTCCTACTACAAAGTGACCACACAAAAATGGTTGGGAACAGTGGGAATGGACCTAAATGTGTTGTTTTTACAGGTCGAAATAGATCTGTAAAAATCTACAGTTGTGTACTCTAGACGTGCAGGCAGTCTGAGTGATGTATCTCAAAAATGGTGAAGATTTTGAGAAAACTTTTTCTCCAAAGTTGAAGAGGACAAAAAGTCAGCTAGGATTCGCGGGAATCACCTTGAATGAAGAAGTTTTGATAGATCAAAACAAATCTGTAAAAACATGCTGCAGTTTTTGTTGCTTCTCTGCTTGCTTCCCCGCTGAGCTCCAATGGTGCTCCCAATCCTTGAGCTCTGATACCAGTTGAAGTGCACGAGGGAGAGCGTGTGTGAGTGTGTGCAATGATGGAGAAGAGAGGAGACCTTGTCTTTGCAGGGGCTAAAAATCACTCTCTACATGTGAGCCCCCTTGAGTCTATTATGTATATAATGAATAAGTATAGTGGGCGGGCACCTGGCCTAGCCGGCCACGTGGAGCTTTATCCCAAAAATTGGTTGAGCATGAGCACCTTCTTGGTGAGGATATTCCCTCATGTTAAAACTTTCATTAGTGAACAAAATTTTATATAAAGGACATACCGTGTAAGGGCCTCCTCCTAGCCCTTAAGTATCTAAGCCACTGACTCAAGAAAAATAAGAATCAAGGATAGTTCAAGTAAATTCGGTCTATATCAAAGAACCCTAATTTATTCACGAGACACTTTAGGTTTACACCATGGGGACATGGGCATAATCAATGCATGAGAAATTAGCTTTTCATTTTAAGAAAATTAGCATAAGAAAAAAGAAGAGATAAGAATAAGGTGAATAAGTAACTTGTTGAAAAAGTTTTAAAAAGAAAGATAAGTTATCAAGATAAGTAAAAAGAACTTATTGATATGGAAGAAAATCTATCAAGATGAGCTAAAACATTTATATCTAATGTGCAAAAAAAGAGGGATTTTCCTCTTGTTCAACACTTCTCTCTTCCATTTTCAAGGTCCAAACTAGAGAATAATTAAGTTGTAGAGAAATCTTGTAAAAGCCATACCTAAGACTCTTTCTCACACACCTCTTAGACACACCCCCTCTCCAAGAGAATCCATGGACAAAACCATAATCAAGCTGGCCATAACTTGATCTTGTTCTTCTCATTACACTCTCCCTCTCCTCACTCCTAACCCTCAAGATTTTCATAGCTTGAATCTCCCTTGCCTCGTTCCATTCGCTCATTGCAAGTAGCTTAATTGGTGGTCTTCAAGTGAAATTGAAGAGGGAGAGAGCCAGCTATGTCAACAAGCTTTTTCAATAATCCCCCCAAAGCAAGGAGAAAACTCTACCATACATACACAAAGGTAATGTTTTCTTGTCATCTTCATGCTATTGCACATCTTAAAAATTTGGTTACTTTTCATTATAAGTTAATTTATGCTTAAGCTCTCATGTTTCCATAAGGAAGCTTTCTTAGAAGAATGAACCATAACTGTTTCTCTTGTTAACTAACATCGTTAGCACTAACTATAATGTTATTTCAAGTTTATTAGAGTACCAAGCTAATATGGCTTAGAGAGAGTAGAAAACACTCTCTTTATCTATAGGTGCCTGGAGATCATACTTATCTAAACAGTATGCATAATGAATGGTGACTAATATCTCTACTTACCCTCTAAATCCTTGCAAAACTTTCGGATTGACTTTCAAGTTATTCTTTTTCTATTTTCCAAAATGGGCCTTATAATTTCTCCCAAAATGAAATATATTAATGCTCTCATAAAAGGCTCCCAAAATTTTCATTGATTATGCTTTCAAGTTAAATGAAGAAATAGAATCTGTTTTTTCCTCTCTATTAAGTATATGTGTAAGATTTTTTAGTGATTTAATTAAGTTAATATCTAATTATCTCAAGAGAAAGTTGAGTTTTAAAGGGTAATTTTATCATAATAAAAGAAGTTTTTTTTTTTAAAAAAAAAAGAGGATTTTCATTCCAAGTAAGGCTATTTTTCTCTTGTCTTTTCGAAAACCCCAATTTCTTAAGCCTCTCCTAGCTACGTGATTAATCCTCTCCAATTCCTTACTCCTCTCCTAGCTACGTGATTAATCCTCTCCAAGATAAGAGAGAGGTATGCCTAAATCCCATCTTAAAGAAGACGATATTAATCATTCATACTCCATTACATGAGCATTTTTCACTACACTCGCATGTCCATTCTCACAAATTTTGCATTTTACTCTTATGTTACCATTGATTGAAGGGTTCTACTCTTGCATAATCAATATTCAAAGTAAGTTTTAATATTATTTGCCTTAAGATTACAAGTTGGTGCATTCTAAAGTTTTGTGTTCACACCAAGAAAAGGTCAATGTAGAGTGCATATGCATTGTTCATTTCAAGTTTGCTTTGTGATTACAAAGGGGGATAGCTTCATGAAAGTGACGACCGTGTTGCTTAAACATAAAGCTCCCATCGCTTCCATGAAGATGTCCCATGAATGGTAAATATTGATGCAAAGAAAACAAATGGGATTTGCCCAAGACGAGGCTAACTTGAACTTACACCGAGACAAAATCTTAAACTCCCAAACAAGTCTTGTTTGAGTAGACATTTAAAAAAATAGGAACTAAGGGATTATAACTCAATGAACCTAAGCTAAATTTCAACTAGGATTAAAACGTTATTGAGAAGATGTGACATGGATAGCCCTAAGTGTGAAATTTGTCTTAAATGTTTGGAAAAGGCCGGAGAAGCTGTTTACCTATGGGATGCAATGAGAGATGGTCCTCTCTGGATAGGATTAATAACCATTGGTCTATATCACTACAACATAACCGAAAGTTATCGACGCCCTATATATCGATGCCCGTACCTTTCCACGTCCATATCGACGTTCTTACACACCGTCGATATGCGTGTCGATAACTGCATCGATATGACCGTGGAAATACGCTTAGAAAGGTAAAAATTTCCACGCGTATATCGACGCGCATATCGATGCTAAAAATTTGGGGGAAAAAAAGGCAAACCCACTTGCAGGGGTCATTTTCGCCCTCAACGCACGCGTTCTCAGATCTTTGCCGAAACCTGCGCAGCAAGTATTATGGCATTCTTCCCCCCCCCCCCCCCCCAACCCCTCTCTCTCTCTCTCTCTCTCTCTCTCTCTCTCTCTCACATCGTGTGTGTGTGTGTGTGTGTAGGAAAGAGGTAGAGAGAGAGAGACAGAGCGGTGTGTGTGTGTGTGTGTGTGTTTGTGTAGGAGAGAGAGAGAGAGAGAGAGCGGCGTGTGTGTAGGAAAGAGAGAGAGAGAGAGAAAGAGAGAGCACTGTGTGTGTGTAGAAGAGAGAGAGAGAGAGAGAGAGAGAGAGAGAGAGAGAGAGAGAGAGAGAGCGAGCGAAAGAGAGAAGTGTGTGTGCGTGTAGAAAACTAAAGAAAGAAATAGAGAGAAAAATTTGTGTAGGAAATTAAAACTAGAGAGAGAGAGTTATGGTTTGCGTAAAAAATTAAAATTAAAGAAAGAAATGAAATGAAATTTTATATTAACTCTTTAAAAGGCCAAAGTGTTGAGACCAAAAAGTTACAATGTGGTAGATCTGATACAAAGTCAGAATAACAAGATGACAAAATGACAAAATAAAATATTATGGAATCCTAAACTGCTGGGTGTGGACTAAGCAGCTAAAACAGCTAGCTAGGATAGGTAGATCATAGGAGATCCAGCATCTGTCGCTGGCGGACCTCATCAATCTCCTCCATGGTGAGTAGTCTGACCGCGCATTGTGCATGTCGAGCCAAAGTGACCTGGATCGTCTGATGTAGCCTCTGTCGATGTTGTGTAGTCTGGCCTCCGCAGTCGTGGGCGTCAGGATCTCCCTAGCTCAGTCGCTTGTTCGATTAGTACGTAGAGAGATAGGAAAGTAGACAACGAGAGAGAGAGAGAGAGAGAGAGAGAGAGAGAGAGAGAGAGAGAGAGAGAGAGAGAGAGATAGGGAAGTAGAGAGCGAGCGAGAGAGAGAGAGAGAGAGACAGCGAGAGAGAGAGAGAGAGAGCGATATATATATCACTCTCTTTCTCTCTCTCTCTATTTTCTATCTCTTAATTTCTCTCTCTCTCGCTGTCTCTCTCTCTCTCTCTCGCTCTCTACTTCCCTATCTCTCTCTCTCTCTCTCTCTCTCTCTCTCTCTCTCTCTCTCTCTCTCTCTCTCTATTCCCTATCTTTTTCTCTCAGAGAGAGAGATAGGGATAGGGAAATAGGGGGAGAGAAAAAGATAGGGAATAGAGAGAGAGAGAGAGAGAGAGAGAGAGAGATAGGGAATATATATATATATATATATAGAGAGAGAGAGAGAGAAGTGGAGAGCGAGACAGAGAGAGAGATAGGGAAATAGAGAGAGAAAGAGAGATAGCGAGAGCGAGAGCGAGAGAGAGAGAGAGAGAGAGAGAGAGAGAGAGAGAGAGAGAGAGAGAGAGAGAGAGAGAGAGAGAGAGAGAGAGAGAGAGAGAGAGTGGAGAGCGAGACAGAGAGAGAGATAGGGAAATAGAGAGAGAAAGAGAGATAGCGAGAGCGAGAGAGAGAGACAGAGGGAGAGAGAGAGAGAGAGAGAGAGAGAGAGAGAGAGAGAGAGAGATAGCGAGAGAGAGAGAGAGAGAGAGAAAGGGAGATAGCGAGAGCGAGATCGAGAGAGAGAGATAGGAAAATAGGAAAATAGAGAGAGAAAGAGAGATAGCGAGAGCAAGATCGAGAGAGAGAGAGAAAGGAAGATAGCGAGAGCGAGATCGAGAGAGAAAGAATGAGAGATAGGGTACGTAGACAGAGAGAGAGAAATAAAGAGATAGAGAGTGATATATATATATATATATATAGAGAGAGAGAGAGAGAGAGAATTAACTAGAGATAAAGAGAGAGATAGATAGATAGTAGATAGAGAAAGAGAGAGAGAAAGAGTTAGGTTGGCTGACCAATTGCATGTGTGAAAAGGACAGAAAATCTCTCTATCTCTCTCTCTCCCTCTAGAAGAAACTATGGAACTAAAAGATGCTAAGGGGTTTTGCCCGCTACATGCATTTCCATGTACACCTGGGAGTGCACGTATGTGTCTACCCATATAGGATTTTACCAATAAAGACGAGATTTGACCCGGTGGTCCTGATCTCCATACATCTCTGGACCGAGGTGTACGAAGATTGGGCAAGACTAGAGAATGCGAGGTAGTTTACATTGTGAGGAGTATATAGATTAAAACAACATTCATAATCATTGTAGATGGCAATGTCATCAACTAACATGGAGGAAAAGATTGCATGCTCGTGCATGCTCTGCAAGTATCAAATCCTGCGCAAGCGTAGGATATGTAATGAGCATGTGCACAAGTACGGAGAGTTTGCTAAAGAAATCGTATAGAATCTACTATAAGACTCCTACGGAACGGGCATTGATTTTCGCGACATAGCACCTACATTTGAGAGAGAGAGAAAAAGGATTATGCGTGAAGGTCCGACCAATATAGAGCCAAGGATGGAAAACGACGGCATGGAGGAGATGCTGGATGCCTTCTTCCAGACAAGCGAGGAGAACGCTAACGAAGCGGCACCAAAAGCCGTGCGCCTATCTCCTGAAGACATGTTGAGGAAGTTGGCACGTCAACCAATTTATGAAGGCGCCAAAATATCGACGCTTCGTACTTGTCTGGCGTTTCTGAATCTTCAGTCAGTGTACGGGTGGTCAAATGCAAGCGTCACTGCTTTGTTTAGGTACGTAATTTACAAAAGAGATTTTCCGATTGCAACGGTGACGTGCTTGGAGAGCTTTTTAATTTATTTTGGCTTAAACAGGTTGTTGTGGGAGCAACTTCTCTGGGCTGGCAATGAAATGCCCCCCTCCAGGCCAGACGCAAAGCAACTATTGATCTCAGTTGGCTTGGACTACAACAAGATTCATGCATGTCCAAAAGATTGCATTCTTTTTCGCAATGAATTCACAGATTGTCTGTCGTGTCCTAAGTGCGAAGCAATGCGCTACAACCAAGATGCAATTGGCGAGACAGTGCCAGCTAAAGTGTTGCGGCATTTCCCTATTATTCCTAGGATAAAAGCATGTTTCGTTGTGGTTCCATTGCAAAGTTGATGCAGTGGCATTCTATGAATAGATCCACTGACGCAACATTTAGGGTGCCTATTGATTCAAAGGCCTGGAGGCACATTGAAGATACCTGGCCACATTTTAAGAGTGAACCACGCAATTTGCGTTTGGGCATGGCAATGGATGGAGTCAATCCATTTGGCTTGAGAAGCTCTTCATGGAGCACTTGCCCTGTGTGCCTTATCAATTACAACCTCCCGCCGTGGCTTGCCATCAAGAAGGGTCATTTGATATTAAGCTTGATTGTACCTGGTAAGTTCAATGCAAAAAGCATGGATGTTTATCTAGCTCCACTAGTTGACGAGCTCTAGGAGTTATGGCATGGGATCGACATAGCAAATGCGGTTGAACCAGTAGGACAACAGGATGCAAGGATCCATCGACTTCTTATGTAGACTATGCATGATTGGCTAGGATACGGAGAAGCCTTTGGTAATGGTTCTTGATTTACAAAATTCTCGCTATTCGCAAGCCCTTTGCCTTGGCCTGATTCATGCTTTAATATATGCAGGGCTAACAACTTCGGGATACAATGCATGTCCAATTTGCGGGCAGTCTTTGGATGTGCGCTATTCTGCCTCTCTTCGAAAGACAATTTATCAAGGCCACCACTGTTATCTTCCAGATGGTCATCACTTGCGCGAAGGTCAGCTTGGTCGCGTCGAATGTCGTCCTATGCATGTACAAGAGTGGCGTCGCCGATGGAAGCAACATGAGGGGCAACTTATTCCAGGAATGAAACGTTTGTCCATTCTCCATACGTTGCCGTACTGGGGTGATCTACTAATTAACCATTTGCTGGATCCAATGCATATATTCAAGAATGTGGGAGAGCTCCTCTAGAAGACAATCATGGGAATGAAAGACAATCGAGCTTCACGAGAAGATTTGCAGTCAGTTGGAAAGACGTCAGAGCTGTGGCCTTTCACCAATGCAGCTGTCCAAACAAAACTTCCAAGAGCGCCATGGGTATTGCTAAAAAACGAAGAGCGACAAGTTAAAAGGGTGATTTCAGAGTTCAGGACACCAACAGGATATATGCGATGTCTCAAGACAGCATTCACCCATGACGAGCAACTGTTAGGACTGAAATCACACGACTGGAATAAGTTCTTGCAATTCATTCTTCCAATTGCGATCAAGGGGTGTTTAACGGAGGAAATGCGGACCTGCATATACAAGATTTCAGAGCTAGTGTGGTGGATCTTTTCCAAGGAGATACGGGAGGAATCTATTGCAGTCGCAAGGGCTAACTCCATTGAGGCAGTTTGCATGATTGAGAAGTATCTACCCACGAGCTTCCTAACTATCCAAATGCACTTGCTCGTCCATGTAGTAGATGAGGTTGCAGTGGCAGGTACAGTCCACAGCCGTTGGATGTTCTTTCTAGAGCGGTTCATGAAAACACTTAAGGGTTTTGTTCGCCAAAAAGCGCGTCCAGAGGGGATCATGGCAGAAGGATGGCTGGTGCAAGAGTCTCTTGTATTGACAACCGAATTTCTATCCGTTTCTGACCGAGAAATGCCTCGACTGTGGAGTGATGAGGAGGATGCAAGACTGGTGGGAGAGGAGCCGCAAGGGCAAGGGGTGCCGAAGAAAATGAACCATGCCATGCGAGAAAAGATCATGAAGTTTTGTATACTAAATTCAGCACCGATGCAAAAATGGCTTGAAAGGTACGAATAAGAGAAAGAGAGACACAATACGGAGCGACAGGATTTCAGGCGAAGCCGAACGACTAGAGGCTTACCCTTGCCAGACTATCTCCCTCCTCTACCTGAATTCCTACAATGGCATGGTTGGACAAGACATTCAGAGCAGCTCGACAGATCGGAGAACCCATATCTCTAGAAGAGGAAGAGCTGGCTATTGGATGTGACTGGAAGTATCATACATACATGGCACTGTGGTCGCATGGAAAGCATTTCAGAACACAACAAATTGATAGCAGAAGAAACACGTTTGATAGTGGGGTAATGGTTAGTTTCATGCAAAAGAGCAAGGCCACTGCTAGAGACACGAATGAGAGCACTAGCAGCCTGGATTACTGTGGTCTAGTGTCAGATATCCTGAAAGTAATCTTCAGGCGGTTTGAGATGTTTTTGTTGGATGTGAAGTGGTTCAAGGTGATTACTTCTAGTCGTAATGCAACGGTACGCAGAGATGGAAACAAACTTGTGCAAATAGATTCTACAAAGGTTTTGACAGATGCGAGTGATACATTTGCTCTCCCCGAACATTGCGAGCAAGTGGTCTTTGTACCGGACCCTCGAGAGCAACAATGGTGGTTTGTGGTTCAAGTTGCTCCAAGAAATAAACAAGTATTTGAAGGGCAAGATCTCCTAGAGGAAAGTCAGTCAGACGACATCCATACTACTATTACATTAGATGAGATGGACGAAGGTATGGCAGAGGAAGCTGACAGATATATGAGGGATAATGCAGACGAGGCAGAATTGACACTTGTAGATGAAGATGTAATGGATGAAGACAATCTGCTAGAACGACTTGGGGCAGAGTTATGTTTGCAATTAGAGATAGACGATGATACGGTACAAGATCTTATCGATGATGCCTCACTCGTCGAGGCCTAGGCCTGTAAGTGTTTGTGTGAAGACGTTCACTTAAAATTAATCTTAAAGTTAATTCAAACAACTGTGTTCTGACGCTTTATTTTAATTTCTTTGTGCAGGACTTTAGTATGGCAGACTAGTTTTCAGATCCCGCTTCTATGAGTGCAGATGCATTCATGGGCTTTGTTACACGGATGGCGCTTAATCCAATCTTGTGAGTTTCTAATCCAATCTTAGCTATGGAATTTTTTAAAATGCGATGAATCATGCATTCTTGTTACTTTGATTTTTGTATAAACGCAAAATCTTGCGATGCATCGAGCCCTGACATGCCAGGAGGAGTCAGATGGATATCGCAGAGCTATCTATGAAGTTTTGAATGATCTTGATGCTTCAGGAGAGCCTGTAGATTGGGAGGCCTTACAGTCTCGCTGATCGCTTGAGGTGAGACGTTCATATGTGTGAGTTGATTTAATTAAGTAAGTATATGTGAAGTAATATCAATACTAATTTTGTGAGCTGTCCTATGTGCAGGTTGTGACGCCTAGTCATCAGTGGACCCGATTTCATATATATGCTTTGTGAGACACAGACACGCTTCTGTGTCTCTTTTTTGTATGGACATATATGGTTATGGTTACAGTTATTGTTTTCCTTATGGTTATGGTTATTGTCATTGTCATTGTATAGACATGGTTATTTCTCCTATTCTTGTATAGACATAGTTATGGTTCAGGTTTTGTTCATGGTTATGTTTAACTTTTTGGTTATGCTTATGGTTATTGTTAATTTTGTTTATGGTTATGGTTATCTGCATTATGGTTTTGATCAAAGTGGTTATGGCCGGCTATGGTTTTAAGTTATGGTTATGCTTTTAAGTTATGGTTATGCTTTTAAGTTATGGTTATGGTTCGTTATGGTTATGCTTTTAAGTTGGTACGGTTATGGTTTTGCACAAAGTTCATTTCATTTCTTTCATTGGCCTTAAATCTCATGTGAGATCCTACATGGATAGCATGTAGGAGGTGTATACATGATATGGTTTTTTTTTAAAAGTTTATGTAAAAACGAAGGGAACTCTGCCGAAATTTTTGCAGGAGCACGGTTGATTTTGGTGCTGCTCGCTTTCTTGGGCAGAGGGTAGGAAGTATGGCTGTGGTGGCTGTGTCCATTTTCTCACTGGGCACATGCAAGGCTACCTGTCCTCTGCCCAATATTTTTTTTTCCTGTTATGGTCGTCGATATGGATATGCTTGGATATGGATATGCTTGGAGAATTATATGTGACTACTTGAAAGATAACTAGATAACTTCAACAATACTAAAGGAAAAAGAAAGTAAAATATTTAAAAACAAAAATGTTGAAAATGACCCGATAAATGCACGCTTGCAAGGGTATGCAACATTTTACATGCTGCTTTCAAATTCTTGAAATGTATTCTCTGGTTGACTTGATTGGAATTTTGTTTTCCTAGTATCATAGTACTACTTTGGGAATGTGCATTTACCAAATGGTTTGATGGGAGGGTGGATTTTGTTTTCCTAGTGTCATAGTACTACCTTGGGAATGTGCATTTACCAAATGGTTCGATGGGAGGGTGGATTTTGGAGGGATATATTGCTGGCTGAAAAGTTGATCCAAATTTCCATGTTGTATATTAAGTTAAGAACAGGGAAAGGGATTTCAATTTACGGGGTAGGGATCAAACTTGGGAACATGGGAGTAGTTGATAATATCCCTCACCTTAGCGGAACGCATTGATGGCTGATCTCGCTCCTAAATTGGGAAAGAGCGTCGATGACCTTGAACCAAGGGTGAATTAGAGAATCTCACGAGTTGACCTTGAAAAGTTTGAGTTCAACTTAGTTTTATGACTTCCAACTGAAAGCTTGATCTTGTAAGGAAGTATTCCTTGGATTTAAGGGATCTGTGTAGGAAAGATGGACTATTATCACCTCGTTAAGTTGGCATCAAAGAGTAGGAGTCCTATCTTGGTGTTGGTCTCAAGCATGAGGGAGATGGTGCAGCCGATGATCCCTGACATGGCCCTTTATATTAGTTGATCTAGAATTCTCTCTCTTGGAGCTTATCTTTCACCCAAAGCAATGAATCAAAAAAGTATTGCACATAGGTATTAGGTTGGGACTCGAGTTCCGTGTTCAGTTCAACATCAACATAGAATTTCCATGCTATGTAGGATATTGTAAGTAGATTTGTTTGTCCCCTTTAAATTATGAATTGCTTCTACACCCCAAAAGACATTAAACTGAATGGCATAATTGAAAAAGAAATCCCTAGGAAAGTCACAAGACAACTCATCTAGACAATTTAAGATATCCATCTAAACAAAATAAAAGAATAAGGAGACTGAGTACTCTAAAAAAAAAAACTAAATTTCTCATTCATCATAAATAGAAACATTACATCAATGTGCTCTACGTTTGACTATGCAAGAAACATATAATTTACATAATTTGTCAACACAATAATTTAAAATAAATAAGTGTGTGAAAGCAACAATGAGGGAGGAAATTCTCATGTGCGTGACATATCATGGAGTTTAATCCATGAGCAAGACTACATCTAGAGTACTTAGAAACTAGTGCTACCTTTGAATGTGTATGCATGAAAGTAAATTTAAAATCACAAGTGGATGGTGAATAAATGTATATCCCTCTTTCTGACATAGGGGAGAGAGAGAGAGAGGGTGAAATATATTACATAGATGGACTTAGGAGAAAACCTGAGAGAACTTTCAATGCACTAACTAAATGAACTACAGATGAACCATGAATTATAACATAGAAAATAATTACATCATAACTAGAACCTAAAAGCAATATCATGAGAACATCGGACCTTGTGTGGGACTAACTAGTCTACCCATCCACCTATTTTTGCTACAAATAGAGAGTATTCACTTTCTTGGGAGCGAGTTAAGACATGTCCATTCCATGTCACACAGCGAGGGAGGCTGTTTTGCCTTCTTTCATGTGCCCAAGATCTAAATAGAATCCAAAATACCTACCAGTGTAGGAAATCAATACAAACAACCAGACTCAAGGGGTTCATCATTCAATACCCCCCCTATATAGTGTGCATTCGTGGGGTATTAAAAAACCCCCTCTTTTAACATGTCTGAATGAATAAATTGACCCCTTACTTTAGGATTTTTTCCAAAATTGAATATAAAAGCTCATTATTTTAATGTATCTCTATTAAATTGCCAAATTTTTTGCATTTCAAAACCCCTCCTTTTGAACTCATGTTATACATTAACATGATTACATAATGCACCCCCTGAGCAACCAGACAAGTTAGACTCCATGCCTATTTGATGAGTACACTAGTGCCAAGTTAGACCCCTCAAACATGAATGAGCCATAAGATTTTCCACAAATCTTTTCGGTTGACTCAATAGTGTAGGTCCACGTGATCCCTACCATAGCCAAACTCTCTAATCTTGATCCCTAACTTTGCTAAATGTAAAATTTGTGTTTGATTCTATGGGTCATGAGAGCCATGCATGTGGTCCATGACTCACAATGAAAAAGGGTAGAGGCTTAGCATGATTGATTGAATTGGGAAAAAATATTTGATGTATAAGGTTTTTTCATTAAGAAGACTCATGTTTCTGTTAACATGAAGCATCATTGGACAAAATGACATCATAAAACATACTTAGAACTCATAACAACTTGACAAGTCCATACGATATCTTCCCTTAGTAGCGCCTCTATATGTTGTACCTAATCTTGTTTGGGTCTTGTATCCAAAGTTGCACATAAAAAACATTAAAGACATGATATTGGTAGTCTTAAGTGAGGTTTTAACATTTCTAATAAAGGCTAAGAAATGATTAAATGAGATCCTTCATCAGGCGAGTCTACATGGTGGCCCTCCTATGAGTTGATGATCTAAAATTTACGTTAAGCTAATAGAACATAGCAAGCTATATATTGACCATAGCACATCACAACGAAGTATTTTGGACATTAATCATAAGATAAAAGTTCCTAAATGATGATATTGATACTTGGTTGAAAGGGCTTGAACTAATTCTTAGCAGTTTAAGAGATATGACCAAAACAATGTTTCTACTACTTGTGATGTAGATGATGTGCATGCTGCTTATTTATGAGTTTGAGTGCATATATACCATCATCACCCTTTATCACACTAGGCATGGTTAGATAAAAAAGAGCCAATATTATACACTCATGGAAATCCCATACACTACATGTAGTTTAAAACATCAATCAATGATTTGTTTTTGATGTACAAAGTAGTAAAAGATGTAGAGAGAGAACAGAGGTTGGCTATGGAGTAGAGAGATTCTCATCATCATTTGTGGGATGATTTTATATTTCAATAGGAATTCTTGTGTGCTCACAAGATAGTAAAGAGAGTGCTATGTAGAGGCTATGCCATGAAGGTGCCGATAAAGAGCACTATCACCACCATGAAAATAGAAAGAGAGATGATGATGGGGGGGGGGGGGGGGGGGGGGGAGAGAGAGAGAGAGAGAGAGAGAGAGAGAGAGAGAGAGAGAGATCTTGCAACGTAGTCATGGTGTGTCTGTGTAACCTTGTGTGTATAAGGGATATGGCCCTTTATATAGGCATTGATGAGGCAATGATACAGGATAGAGAAGAGTGGCAAAAACAAGGCACCCAATTTTTACTACAAAGCAAGCCAAGTTTTAGCAAGAGGCCCTATCTTTATCTAAAAGCTAGGTTTTCTATTTTTTATTAAACTATTATCCTCCTTGTGGCCTCTACCCTTTGATTTTTGCCAATTTAATGTAATTGAATGGAATCTTTTCAAGCAAGCCAAGTTTCTAGCAAAAAGCCCTATCTTTATCTAAAAGCTAGCTTTGCTATCTTTTAGTAAACTATTATCCTCCTTTAGCCTCTACCCTTTGATTTTGGCCAATTTAATGTAATTGATGGAATCTTTTCAAGTAATGAGACTATGGCTTCTTTGTACCAATTTTAAATAAGTATGATGTTGCTTTTCACAAAAACCATTCACATTAAAATATTGTTCTTCATTGTTTTTATGCGATACAACCACTATGCCAAAATTTGTGGTAAAATTAAAAAAATCAAAGTTGCCTTTTGTCAAGTGTCTCTTTTATATAATCTTCTGTAGGTAGGAAGGTTGGCCTTTGATTTTGGCAGCAGAGAGTAGTTCAACCATGTGGGTTGATTTGCTAAATAGGAATGTGTGTATTCACAATAGTATAGCTTTGTACCAACCAACTAAATATGTCAATCTAGGGAACTTGAAAGTTGAACCCAACTAAGAGCACAAAAACAATACACATGCCACTACATTGGTGGTCCTAAGAGATACATAGGGATAGCATTGGAATGACTTCTACTCCTAGGACACTACTCTTTACTACTTGCACAATGCTCAATCAATCAAACTCTCAACAAGCCTTTTATAATGAAAGATGAAACAATGTAGCTACTCCAAACATGAACCAACAAAGAAAAATGTGTGTACTAATGATTAAACAAGTGTCTCGTCTACTCATTCCTACAATTATGCATAACCTAGGACACCACTCATAAATCAAGAAGCACCACACAATAATTATCTACTCAAAAAATAGAAAATTTGGTTAATTTCTTCAAATACACTTTCACAAAGAAAGAGAGAGAGAGAGAGAGAGAGAGAGAGAGAGAGAGAGAGAGAGAGAGAGAGAGAGAGAGAGAGAGAGAGAAATGATTTTTTTCTATTCATATAATATATCATCATACATAAGGGAGCATGTGGGAACAAAAGAATAAAAGAAGATAGCTCCTTGGAGTGGATGTGGAAGCTATGAAAACTCCTTGGTGCTCACAAAGCTCACAAAACTTTGGATCCCCAAAAATGAGCTAAAGTGAATATTTAACATAATGAGGGCAAATAATAGGGTTCGCATTTAACCGGCCAAAATTGGTTAATTATTGTGATGATTAGAGGAAAAATCATCTGGCATGATGACCAAATCCTAAGGATCTTTATGACATAAGATGGCATTTTATACATCCAAAATTACATGTGCTTTATAAAATGGGCTCTACTAGTTATAGCAACATAGTGGCATGCAAGCAAAATAGTGCAAAAATGGTAGTTGTGTTTGGATCTTCATCATCCCCTTTAACCCATATCTCCTTCATCTTCAATCTTCTTCATGGTTGTCTCATAGATACATTTCAAGCCATGTAAACTTGTAGGCACACAAATTCCTTTGCTAACCTAGCACTCCATTCACATATGCCATTGATCCTTTGGAGGAGGTGGTGATGGTGACCCATGGTCCTTGTAGCTTCTCACCCTTTGTGAACTTGTTGCCATCTTTGATTTTGGCTGAGGTAGCAGGAAGAGATCTTCCATTAGGACTTGGGGCATTTCAAGGGGATGTGGTGGTGGTTGGTATGGTGTCTTTTTTTTTAATGGTTGGTCTTTAGTTGTTACTATAGTGAGCTTGAATGGAGGCTTTATAGATGTGTCCAACTTAGCCATACAGGTTTCTCTTCTTCTTGCTTCCTACCTATCTTACTACAAAAATTTAATCCTAGCTTTTTATGTCTCCTACTCAGATCATTGTATTTGAGATCATCTTATTGAGAATTTTTTTTGGGATTTGAGTAATTGGTGCCACCTTGGTTTCAAGAGAGGCCAAATCTTAGTGTGTGGGTGGACTGCCACCAAAGCTCATTCCATCTTATTGCAAACATAATGAGAACCATGTACATTATTTTCAATGCGTGGGATTGACATGACTAGTGCATCCATGATAAAAACAATTTTCAATCTCTTGGAAAACACACTCAATTCCTATCTAGTTCAAGTGCAACACTCAATTGTATGTGCTAGATGATGAAAGCTATTCATTACATTGACAAACAAATCATGATAGTTAACTAAGAGCTTGATATCCAATCCTAACCAAACCTATATGACAAGTAGACATGGACTATATGCACCAGTGTAGGGTCTCAAATCCACTCTCTGACCACTTGCAAAAAAATGTGATTATTATTAGCAGGGCAGATTTGACCTAGTCGATTTTGGTCCAGAATGCATAAAGCTTTTTCTTGTGGATGCATAGAAGTAGACAGCACTGCAAAGAGGCAGTCCACAAGAGAGATACAATAATGGAAGGTAGGAGGAGAGTACATTGTGCTCAAACACAACATTATTAGTTTCATTATTTAAAAACTTAAAAACTTTTACAAAAATTGGCTTTTATACCTTAGACAAAAAGGTTTTAGGTAAAAAATAAATGCTCCTAGCCCATATGTCACTTAGGATCAAACTATTACATCTTGGAAGCACTTGGTGTTAAGGTAAGCCTTTTAGCTTACACTCAATGCATGAAAAATACTTAAAGCCAAGCAAACTTGCATGCACCCTTATGTGCATGGATACAACATCCTACTTAGAAATCCCTAACACATGCTTCTCATTCCAAGCACACATGATACACTTTAAAGCCACAAGCTACATGCCACATGGTGGTTTCCCCTTGATATTTGTGGTGCATATCCCTCTTGCTTTCATTTCCAGTTTCCACCAGTGATCCTATAAGGCCACCTTTTCTTCACTTGTATATCTCTCTTATTTTTTTCAATCAACCAAGCAAGTCCATTTTTATTTCATTGAGTAAAATCTCTCTAATCTATTTGCTTCTACTTTTTAATGAATCTCTCACCATCATAAATGCCTCGTTGGTCAATCCACAGTAGGCCTTACGCTTGGCTCCTTTTTTTTTGCTCATCATTACACATGTAGACTCAAAAATCAATAAACTACATAAGTTTGAGGCTATATACATCCACGTTTTGTAAATGAATAGTAAAATTACAACAATGGCTCAAAATGTGATCCTATCATCACTAGTTAGCTGTACAACTAACATTCCCCCCTTTTGAGACTATGCCGTCCGCGACACATCTACCTATTGGCAAGGTAGAGCTTTGGTTTCCACACTTGATGCTTTTTGTGTAGCTCCTTGAGTTCCCCCCTTTTGAGACTATGCCATCCGCGACACATCTACCTATTGGCAAGGTAGAGCTTTGGTTTCCACACTTGATTCTTTTTGTGTAGCTCCTTGAGTTCCCTATGGTAATATTTATAGAGCTCTATTAGCTATAGGGATCAATTACATTGTGACCTTGTTCTTTTCTTCAATTTTTTACTAAGCCACAAATCTTGCTCAAAGATTCTATATGATTGGCAATGATCTTTGACTTGAAAATGAAGAACCTTGCATAGAAGGCCTCCTCAAGTGTCTTCATGTAGTATGATAGCAAAAAATGAGCCTGGCATATAAACGAGAGAGTACTTCATCATAAAGTTGGCTGGATAGATCATAACACGAGCCTCTGCTACCCTCCAAGAATGACATCAAGGTTGTATCACTTTGCTCCACCTTCTGAAAGGTTTTGATGCAAGTGAGCAACATGTGGGATATCTTTATTAGCATAATGCATGCCACATATGGTATCCTCTTGAGCAGTTTTGTACCCTTTGTGAGTGTCTTGACCATATACACTTTTGAGGGTTTTCCATCCTTTCGTAGTGGTGAAAGTCGTGGATAGTTGAGCAAAGTTGGATCTTTCTTTTGGATGACTTTTTGGCTATGAAGACTTGCTACTCTTGGCAGTGAACACAGTGTTGGGTCCTTTTTGATATCCTGAAGAGATTTTGTGTAGAGGATAAAATATCTGGGGCATTCTCTTAGCCAATTCTTCTTCAAAATGGGATGTGCCAGTGTAGGGTTGGTCTCCTACTCCCTTAATAGCAAATAACTCAAAATCTCCACCTCCTGCTGATCAACAAAGAAGAGAATCTCAAGATGAAAATTGAGATCAAGACCGCTTGAGGAGAAATCTCAGAATCATCGCGGGAATGTAGCACCCCCTCTTCCAAGTATATAGATTCTTTATAGATTTTCTTTGTTTGTTTAAGTATGTAGGACTTGACCTAGCACACTCTCCTCCAAGTACACCGCTTCTTTCTAGATTTTCTTTGTTTGTTTAAGTATGTTGGCCTTGACCTCTATCTTAGCTACAACATTTAAATCTTGGTGCTTCTCAAAAGTTCCATCTTATGTTCCATAGGTCATCTCTAGTTTGGCTATAACATTTAATTCTTGGTGCTTCTCAAAGGTTCCAACTTATGTTTCCATAGGTGTCAAATCTAGCAGTTGTGTTGAGTCACCAATCATCTCTGTCAAAAATTTTAGTGCTTCAAAGTCACCCATTGGTGATTCTAGCTCCTCATATTCTCCCTCTTCTTGATTTTCTTTGCTTTCTTATGCCAACTTTAGGGAATTCCTTAATTTTTCTATCTCCTACTAGTAGACTTGTTCCTTCTTCCATAAAACTGATAGTGAGCTCTCATTGCTGCATTTGTTCAATGTTTAGCTCCTTCTCTAGATATTTGGTTTGTTTCTCTAAATTCAAGAAGGCTACATCTGATCCTTGCAGTGTTAGCACTGTAAGGTTGGCCTTCAGCTTTTCAAGAAGCGCATACACTTCATTCTTCATTGTGTCTATGAGCAAAGCTGGTATAATCTTCAATATCATACATGGGAGCCATTTGGGATGTGCTGGCTTCTCCTTGTCCACCTGACACTTTAGCTTTTTGACCATATTGACCTTCTTCTTTGTCCACATCTACTTTTGGTCATTGCTTTGTTCTTCATTTCTCTATCCCTCTTTGCTTTGACCTTCTTTGGCTTTTTCATCAGCATCTGGTTAATCCCAAGGTTTATCTTTTGGCAAGCTGCTTTCTAGAGGTTTATCTGGGATTGGCGGTAGCACATTATGCTAAGTTGTAGATTTTTTAGCCATAGCTATTGCACTTGACTATTGTGGCAGTACCTTTGGAGTGGTAGTCTGTGAAAGTGGATGAATTGGTGATTCTTTATCCTCTTTATCTACCGCTTGAGTCCTCTCTCTCTTCTAGGCCATAAAGAGATTCCAATCATGGTGGTGGATTGTTTGCTTGTAAAAACAAAGGGTTCTTGGTCCTGAGCTTCCTTGAATCTGCTTGCCAAAATTCTTCAAAATCTCCTCAAATCCCTCTCTCCATTTTGAATGCTTCTCTTTCTCTTTGTAGGTGGGTAGCTCATTGAGATAGCTACTCAATCTGCACAAGTGATGGCACCTTGGCACGCTTGCTACTTTGATTGTCCTCATTCCATTTCCCCTTTTTAGCTCTTTCTTGTCCTCTTCCATCTCAAAGGATCCTTGTGCAGCTTCAACGACTTCTATTGGAGCTTTTTCCATAATGTTTCCTTCTAAATCTTCATCCCCCAGTCCTTCATCACCCTCCTCATCTTCTTCTTCATCTTTAGAGAGGCTTATTTATTTTACCTTAGAGTGAGTAGCATGAGACTTAGCCGCTTTGGCTTCCTCATCTTTTTATTTTTCATTCTTTACTCTGGCTGTAAGCAAAACATTATGATCTGGTGTAGGCGATTGGTTATCCGCTGTCTCAACAACATGGTAGAAAATTTTGGCAAGGAATTTTGGAGCTCCTTGGTATGAGACTCTACTACTCTTCTTCGTACCTTTTGGAATGTTTAACACATACAGTGCATGATCAATTGACATTGGTTACTTTGACTTCAATACGTTGGTGAGTGTTGATGCAACCACATGGTTGGCTTTTGTGTGCCTTGGCGATCTCTTTGATGTAAAATGAAAGTGCTAGTGATACAATCTAGTAGGATCTTCAACCAATTTGTGGATCATGTCAGAGAATGTGGTAGTAGTATCTCACTGTTCTTGGTGACGACCCCTATACAATTCTTTTCCTTGGATCTCATAAAGACCCCTTCTCCTGACACCCTTAGATCTATTGCCATAATTTTTTTGGTGATACTCACCTCGGTGGCTTGCCCTATAGAGTCAATGATTCTTGCCATACCATCTTCTTGGATAGCACTAAAGAGCTAGTAAGACCTTTGCAAATCACCTCCACATGGCTCCATCTCATGAAATGGTAATAATCCTTTTTTTTTTTGGCTTCTTTGGTATTTGGTGCCTTAGATACATCATAGATCTCCATAGCTCTACCACTTAGTTGTTTGCACTTTTGAATTTTCCATGAAAAATGACCACATGCTGGTGCTCTCCAAGTTGAGCTTCAACCACATATGTCTTCTTGGCCACTCTGATCAAATCCTCCTCCAACTGGTAGGCTGGGAATTATTATAATCTTTGCTTCATGGCTTTCCTCTTTTGAGCAGCACTTGGTGATGACTGTGTTGAGCCTATAGGCAATAAACAATTTTTACAAGTCACGTGTACATTTTAGAGTTCCAACACATGTGCATCTTCATCACTTGACCTGGGAAATCTCAAATTCAATTTGGATGCTTAAAGATTATCACTAAAACCCATGCAAACATGATCCAACCCCAAAAAATCAACTTTGGATAAAAATTTCAATGCAGGATAATACTAGCCATTATTGTCTTGGGCTATTCTGGCATGCAAATTGAACTTTGACATTGCACATGGGTTAGGGGCATAATAAATAGGTAGAACTTGACTTTTGGAAAAAATTGGATGATTGGCATAAGGTTTAGGTCAATTTTTGAAAAATACCTCTAAAATGGCTAGCTTATGAAATGGAGTGCTCTGGAAGTTTGATTTTTTTAATAGATGGTATGTGGGCTTGTAATGACATGCTAAAGAAATGGATGACAAAAAAGTATGATGCTGGGATCATTTTGACCAAATTGATAATAATCATGATTATTATCTACCTGCATTTTTATCAACTTTTTTGCAAGTTCGACCTTACACATTGGTAGACCATGATGTGATCAGACTCTAAATGCGATTTGGTACAAAATGGAATTTTTAAGTGCCCCTTAGCTCAAGTTTTGAAAATTGGAAGCCTTGGTGCATTTTTTGGCCAAGTGTACAAGTGAAAATGGAATTTTTACAATTTCTCTTGATATATGGGATGAATACAACATGTACAAGCAAATTATGATGAATTTTTGGCCAAATATTGCATTTTTTGGCAAGTAAATAATAATTGTAATTATTATTTAAGATTAACATCATTTATCAAACATAAATTTTAAAGTTACACACATGTTAACTAGGTTTATTACATAAACTTTACCCTCTTTGAGCTTGATTTTGTTAATTTGAAGTAGATTTTCTCCACTTGGATCTCTGATTTCCATTGTGTTGCGTAGACTCTCATTGAAGACAACTTTACTCACTTTGGAGCTCATGTGCTTGTCCCATAGACATGTAGGTCTCTTGTGTCAAATTTGGGTTGGTTTGGAGTCGATTTTTCACCATGGGTAACAAATGACACTTTGCAAACTTTTGAGTCATTTTTTAATCCCATAGATCCCCTTTGATATTTTTCAAAGCTCCCAACTAGGTATATTGTCTACATATTCCTCATAGAAGCCCTTGTGAAGCCATCATCTCATTGTGACACTTTGCAAAACTTGAGATTATTATCCATAGACCCACCTAGACCCTCGTCAAATAGTCATGTGAGCTTATAAAAGTGCTATATAGAACTATGCTATGGTACCATTCAAGTTTGGTTCACTTCAGTGCACTAGACTGGTTGCTATGTTCAATTTTGTGTTCTTCTATCCAAAGGATGCCCTTAGGGTTTTAATGGACTATCCAGTTGACGATCCCATGATTAAAAAAAGTTCACTATTAGTAGGATAGAAAGTGCCTCTCATGTCTCATGCAAAATCCATTGTAGAGCTTGCTAGAAGCTTGCAAATGTGCATGCAAAAAAAGTCCTCTGAGAGCTCTCCTTAAGAGTGACCAGTGAAAATGAGACTAAATTTGGCCTACCTTATATATAGATACGTGATTCCCACATACCAAATTCTCTCATACCTCTTTGTTAGTCCCAAAAATCAGGCATGTGGACCTAATTTGGACTTTCCATCATTGTCATCAAAATTGAACAAGATTTGACATTCTTGTCCAAAGTATGCTCCATTTCTCCATCTGAGTTTGTTTTCTATTTATTTGTTATTTTTATCTTTTTATTAGAAAGCTTAAAAGCGAATTACAAATCCAACATAAAAAAATAGAAATTCAAGCAAATAATTAACAAAGCACACTTAGCTACTATATTTGGCCATATTTTTTTAGATTTATTCATTTTGATTTTTTTAAAGGCCAAAAAACATGCAAAACAAGTAATGATTATAATTTTTTTGATTTTTGTGATGTTATATACAGTATATACACACCTAGGGATGATCATATTGCATTTCATTTGATCTCTTGATTTAAAAGGGCATATTAAGTGGATTTTGTTAAAAGAAAATACATGTTAACATATACACACTTGAAAGACTCACTCTTGAAACACTGCCCTTTTAAAAGCAACTCTCAAATAGTTATGTCTGCATTTAGAATGCCTCCCCCCTCCTCTTTAGAGTCCTTTGAGATGACAATATGCAGTGTTGGTAGTGTAGTGCATGGGTTAGAAAGGCATGTCAGCATAGCCAAAATTGGCTCTACCATGCTACTGATGTCAATGTATTTTGAAAACACAATGATGGGCAAAAGGAGGGTTTTAAGCAGATTGCTCAAGGGTTTGCAATGGCAAGGTTTCTTGCAAGGTGTTTCTCCTGAATAGAATATTTTGAAGCAATTGAGCCTGTTCCTTGATAGAAAGGTGTGAACATCCATCACATTTTTGTGGATCAATCGGCTGAGTGGCTAGCTGTTTCTATTGCTTTGATTGTAGAAACTTTGGCACCCACTCATATGGTGAATTAACTGATGCTTTTGCTTCTAGGTAGTTTTTTGGATTCGAGACCCATTTGGTTCTACATGGTGGTATTTTTTACTTGTTTTCCTTATAATTGGAATCTTCCTTGCACACCCAAATTTGATGAGGATTTCATTGTAGGTGAGCCTTAGCACCCAATATTGCATGGTTCCTTGCATGCTTGATCTATGAGGATATATATTTAATCAATTACTATGATGGTGATGCCTTGTTAGCGGGTCATCGCAAGTGGATGTCTACATCATATTCGTCTAGTACTAACAGATTGTCAATACTCAGGGAAGTGACTCGGATGCATTGAGGGTGTCAACCTCAAAAAGTGACCCTAGTGAAATAAGCTATCATCACCACGAACAAACTATCACTCTCTAATCCGAGAAATCAACCTATGTCCTATCACACCGCTCTTGAAAATCATGCCATTTTGTAGACCAAATGAAATTGAAATGCATCGAAACTTTAGGAGGAGCTATAATAGGCCTAGGGACACTATCCTACAAAGTCTATGTCATCTCAAAAGGTACCAAAATCCTAATTTATCATGGACCATGTCCTAAAAATTGTAACAAAACAGTCCAGATAGGTCGCCCTATGGTCTAGGAACAATCTCTTACAGTCAAAATGCCAAAAAACCACCATTTTTGCACTCAAAATTGTAGATTTAGTTAGGTAGTCACAAAACATAGCAAAACTAAGAATGATTATACTAAAAATTAAAGAGCAAGTCATAAGGAACATACTGCAATTCTCTAAACAAAATTTTGATTACCAAATTAAGAGAAAAATCAATTGCTATTGTGAGTAGCCACTCACAGTCGTACACGTGCACAAAGGTCTTCAAAACTTGGAAAATGTTACAATGTGTCCTTTCAAAGTAAGGGTTTTGAGCTTTGTACTTAGGGATTTTGATATGGCCATATTGTCTCTTTTAGAAGGATTCTTGGAATAGAGATATAGTTTACATCCAAATTTTGGGCTTGGGCAAGCTGTGGTCGGCTAGGAGGGCACCCATCAACTGCATCTACCAAAAACTTCCACCTTCCTAGATGTTGCATGTCCTTGTGCAAGCTTTGTTAGTTGCCTTTTAGTAGTCAAACTATTGCTTTTCCAATGTCTTTGTGATCGAGTGAAATTAGTAGCTCGAGCTACTATGTTGGCCTGTATTGATGGATCCTTGAAAGGGTCATTCACACTACAAGAGGTTGTGTGCACTTGTGACGTTTTTAGCGACAAAAATACATTGGGTTTTTATAGTCCCCGACGTCGCTAAGACCGTCGCTAACAGCGTTGCTACAAGAACATCTCTATGAGCGTCGCTATACACCCATCAACCATATTGATTGTTTCAATAATAGAGTAAACCTAAATGAATCCAAGATAAGCCAAGATTCACCTTTGAAAGAATGTGCAAGGTATAGACCCAAAGTAGTCACCCACAAGACAATATAACCATTTACTCCATCATCCATAGTATTGTTTGCAGACTAAAGATACAAAATTGGCAAAAGTAAATTGATGAAAGTAAATCAATGACAATTGTACACATCATAGGCAAAATCACTTGATTGTTAAGCTTTGCAAATGTAATAGTTACAACACCATTGTCATTATTGAGAAAATATACATGGTTTTCCAATAGTTACAAAAAGACGTATACACATCATCTCATTATACATGCTATGACAAAAGGAAACTAATTCTATCTAGCTATGGCTAGACTGACATCGTCTAATCAGATGTCTCATCGCGTCCAAGCGGCATATCTGTTGGATTCTGCAGAAAAAAACAATAAGACAGCTTTCTGTAAGTATAAACATATAATTTACAAAACAATACAACAAAAAGGAAAGAGTAAACCCTAATACTGACCATGCCGCCGTGAGAACTCAGAATGTCCATCAGAGCCTTTAAGCCCTTTGTGCCTGCATACTCGTGCTCGTACGGTGTGGGGTCACGTCATGTCATCGACCACTGTTCAAAACATACAAAGAAACCATTGTGCTAGAATTTAAAAGTACAAGTAGATGTAACTACCAAACCTAAAGAGCAATGCAAAAACACTTACAAAATCGGCCTCAAATGATGCTCACCCGCCGCTCCCCAAGTGGTGCAAGCTCCTTGCCTCTACTCGCGCTTTGGTTGCCTCCTTTTGTTGCTTCCACTTGTTAGGATTCTCGCGTGCTGCTCGCTTCACATTCTTTCAATCTTCTTTGGCCAGCCAATCTGTTCTGTCTCACCCATGCTTTACTGCTTTTTGCACTTCAGAACGGTTTTGCTTGCAGTATTCGTGCATTCAAACCTTCATCAGGTCTTCATTGAAGCACTCATCCCGTGTCGACACAAAAAACTCGTCATGCAGCATGGTGATGACTCTGTCTTTTACTTCACTTGGAACTTCACTCCAAGTGTTTAGTATGTAGTGTCTAAACACATGAGAGCAAAGACCATGCATGCACGAGATCACCTTCTTGCCTTCATCATCCAAGATGATGCCACCACTGATGTCGACACAGTACGGCAAGCCCTCTCGCCTGTGACACGTGAACCTGGGTGTCTCGGTAGGGGTTTCTAGCGGGGTGTCGATGGGGGTATGGACGTCAAGTGTCTCCACTGGAGTCTGGGCCCGAAGCAAGGAGTGTCGACTTCGGTGACTCTCGGAGGAGTAGGTAGTGGTGTGTAGCCAGGAATGGCCGATAGCCGCGCAAAACTTGGCATAGAAGGCGATGCGTGGCAGGTGTGGGGGCGGGCAAAGAAGAGGAAGGTAAAGAGCCTCGTCGACACGAGGCGGTGTTGAGGCATCAGTGGTGGCATCCCCACAACAACTACCGCCGCCACCACTAGAGCATCGGCGCCTAGATGAGTGTGAAGATTTTCTCGTCGACAACGAAGCTTCGAAGCACGTTGAATGCTCCGAAATAGAGGGAGACGTTGAAGGAGTAGAATGACATGATGGTGCTCTAGAGCGATGACAATCCTTGTACCACTGCCTCTGCTGGGGTGACAAAGAATAAAGAAACTCATCATCATCCATACCTGCATTAAACACACAAACATTTAATCTTAATATTGAATGGAGAAGAAAACATGGACAAGTAGAGAGAGAAAGAGAGAGAGAGAGAGAGAGAGAGAGAGAGGACTCATAAAGGGGGAGGGATTCCTGTGTAGAGAGATTCCTATGAAGTTCTTGTGAATTTGTCTCCTGTGTGCATTCTACGTATCTTGTAAAAGCACTGCACTCCGAGTGCGATGGAGACTGAGGCTGCAATCACGAAGGAGGTGATCCGTCTCTGCTCATAGATGCTGCTTGCCCCTCCACTACATCTAGTTGATCGGGTGAAAGAGATGCTAAGACCCCAATCAACTAGATCTAGTGGAGGGGCGAGCAACATCTATGAGAAGAGACGGATCACCTCCTTCACGATTGCAACCGCAGTATCCATCGCACTCGGAGCGTAGTGCTTGTCGGCATATCAGACTTTTACGACACACCGAGGAGTGTCCTTGATTGTGAGAACATACCTGGAGCATACATACCTAGAGTGGATGCAATGACGATTAAATACAATTTAAATTTCTCAAGTATAGCCACGTGAATACAATATATATTATAAAATGGAGTAAAATTGTTCAAATAAAATGTTTATGGCTTTAAGAGGTCTCTCTCTCATCCTCTCATAACTCAGTATAAATCCCTATATCTATATAGAGCTCTCCATTTAGGCAGATATCCTTCGTTTCATTTTGTAGATCCTCTGTATGCACCCCATAGAGAGTAGCAGCTTGATGCTCGTCTGGCACCACCTCAGCGGCTTTTGACTGAGCATCTTCTCCAACCTCCTCCATTGATGCCGCTTTATCAAAAATACTTTGAAAGAGTATGTCTTTACTTGATGGGTCAAGTTGTTGCACGGTGGATTTTCTTTTTAGGACCAATGCACGTTCATCAGAGGAGTTAGTTGTTTATGTACATGAAGTGACGAGTTACTAGGGAGTGGTAATGATAGTGCTATATAAACTGCTTGTTGTGCACTAATTTGTTGTGTATTTTAAAATAGTGTTGCCTATCTTGCATAGTCTCTCAACAGTTTATTGGCCATGCATATGTCAAATTGGGATTGTATTGCTTGGATTTGCGTGATTGGAACATGGTAGCCCTCATACGTTCGTGCACTACGAGGGGCTACCTCTATGACGTACCACCAGTTTGATGCAGACTTTGTAGGATGAAATATCACCTGCGAGAGACACATAACTTACATGAGAGCTTCCAAGCACATAACTTCTAAAATTGGATGTTAACTATTTACATGCTTACTTGTTCACAATGCTTGGGTAGTACAAAATTATCTCTTAGGTCAGTCCTTTTTTTTATTGAATCCACCTCAAGGAAACTAGACTCTCCTCTGCACACAGTAGCATTGCAGCCCTCCATGTTTATCTTGAACCATTGCATGTCGAACAAGTCAACAAAAAATCCTCTATAATTGATCCTCAAAATCTCTTATAGCGTGCCAAAGTAAGTGAGTTCCGCCACCACAGGATCTGCATCAGAGGACCATCGTCGACTAGACTCTTAAAATTTTACCATGATTCCACAATCTTGAGTAAAACGTTTTTTGTCGATCCATTCCACCCTAAAATGTCGACCTTTACGCCATGCTGCAAAAGGAAATTTTTCCACCTCACTTGTTTGTCGGAGAGCTTGGTCTGCGTCATGAAGTACTTAAGACTTTGGTGATCCATTTGCAAAATGAAAGGAGTCCCCAATAAATAGTGCTTCCATGAGTCTAAGGCATGTAGAACTGCAAGGAGTTCCTTTTCATATATGCCTAGAGCTTGCTCAACAGGGTTGAGCCTTTGACTTTCATAGCCTATGGTGTGCCCTTCTTGAAGCAAAACAGCTCCAAGGCAATCACCACAAGCATCACATTGGACCTCAAATGGCTTTGAGAGATCTGGTAGTGTAAGCACAGGTTGAGAGATAAGCTTTTCTTTAAGTTTTTCAAAAGCACTGTTGTCCTTGGTAGACCATGTGTACCTAACATTTTTCTTTGTTAGGTCATGTAATGGTCCTGCTATTAGTGAGAAATTTTCTATGAAGCGTCTATAGTATGCGCACATACCTATAAAGCTCCTTAACTCATGAAGATTCTTTGGTTTAGGCCATCCTTTAATTACCTCTAACTTTGATGGATCCATTTGGATGCCATCTTGAGAGATAATGTGACCTAAATACTAAATCTCTTGTGAGAAAAATTCACTTTTCTTTCAATTAACATAATGTTTATTCTCTCTTAAAACTTGAAATATTACCTGGAGGTGTCGCTTGTGTTCGTCTAATGAATTAGAGTAGATAATGATATCATCAAAGAACACTCCAGTAAAGGTTCGATGAGGCCTCAATAGCTTCTCCATCAAGTGGTTGAATGTGGCTGGTGCATTGGTCAAGCCAAAAGGCAGGACAATGTACTCGTAAAGACCAAACGTAGTGTGAAATGCGGTCTTTTCAATGTCTTGATCAACTATCTTTATTTGATGATAGCCACTTTTTAGGTCAATCCTACTGAAGTAGGTGGACCCTTGTAGCTTATCAAACAGGTCTTCTACCCGTGGAACGGGAAACCTATTTTTGATAGTGATCCTATTTAGTGCTCTATAGTCGACACACATACGATATGTGCCGTCTTTATTTTGCACTAGTAGCACAGGAGAACAAAATGGAGATGAACTAGGCCTAACCATGCCCTTCTCAACTAACTCATGCACTTGCCGCATAATATCCTCTTGTTGAGCTTGAGAAACTCTATAAGGAGGTTTGTTAGGTGGTGAACTTCCTGGAAGAAGTTCAATTGCATGGTCATCATTGCCTCGTTTAGGAGGTAGCTCACAAGGGATGTCGTCAATAAAGACATCTTGAAACCCCTTGAGAAAATTAGATAACTCTAATTCCTTTTGGTTGTGTATATTTTCTTTTGCTAAAACATTAGGTTCATTTTGAGAATCTTTAACAAAAATCATGTACATGGAAATAGAGCTCTTTATTGACTTGTTGAAAGCTTGTGTAGGTACAATGGGTATAGTGTTACCCATTTCCTTAGCATCTATATACATATCTCTTTCCCTGAACTTAAAGGACATTCTCCTTTCAGGGAATTTAACATTGGCAGCCATGCGATCAAACCATGGTGCCCCTAGGATTACATCCTCATGCTTGAGAGGAGAGATAAATAAGTCCTCTTTGTCTACATAGATTTGGACATGGAACCTCAATTTCTCGATTAAGGGAGTGACTGAAGCTTCTTGCCCTTTGAAAGCACCGTCTACGGGTAGGACATCTCCCATCTCGTAGGTTTGTATACCTAGCTTGGTGGCCAACTCTATAGATATAAAATAATGAGTAGAACCGGCATCAAAGAGAATAAAAGCATCATGTTCTCTTACCTTTCCCCAAGCATGGCATAGAGGAGATCCTTTGTGGTGAGTTTCCTCCTCTTGGATTTCGACCAAGGTAGCTCTAGGAGGATCATGGAGGTTGTTCTTTTGGGGACAAGCGCGGTACACATGCCCTTGTTCTCCGCACTTGAAACACCGGTTATCCTTGCAATAACGCTCAAGCTCTTTGGGAGAGAGTTTCTTTTTGCCTTTGTAAACTCCCTTCTCCTTAGCTTTGTTGGAGTTGTTCTCAGGAGACTTTTGGACATTGTCCTTTCCCTTAGGCGCATTAGAACCCTTGTTTTCCATGGGCTTAGAATTTCTTTTAGCCCCCGTTTGGAAATTGATTCGAGAGGCCACCATAGTATGATGTATTACCGCCGATATGGTGCGTGGCCTTTGGGAGTTGACATACTCCGCCATTTCTTCGTTAAGCCCGCACAAAATTACTGCTTTTTCTCTCCAAAATCCAGCTTTTTGAAGACATTGGATTTGAGTTGTAGGTCCCAAAACTTGTCTACATATTTTTGGATGGATTCATAGGAAGAGAGAGCTTCAAGATTCGCCATTCGGTGAGTACTTTGTCTTTGGCATCGGTGGCAAAAACTACTTCATAATGGAATCTCTTAAAGCTTTCCATGTTCGTGGAGCTTCACCGTTGGCCCGTAGGCTAGACCACCATTGCCTGGTGGACTTTTGAAAGTGCATAGCTACATGGCGTAGCTTAGAGGACTCCGTGAAGCCCTCATCTCCGAACGCCGCATCGAATTGTTGGATAAAGGCCCAGACTTTGTCGGTAGAACCAAAAGTGCCATCGTAGGTAAGGAAAGAGATGCTCTTCCCTCCCTCTTTGAACTGATCTTGGATGACCTCTTCCACGCGGCATAGGATTTCCTATGGCTTCTTCTTTTTGATGGTTCAAAGGTTGCACCATCACTTTCTTCAGAAGATGAAGAATTGGAGGAAGATGGAGAAGAGGGTGACCTATTTCTTGCCTTGATCTTCGTTGTCTTGACCATCACTTTCATAAGAGGAAGAGGATGAAGAAGAGGGTGTCCTCTTTCTCGCCTTTTTCTTCTCTTGCTTTTTTTCATCCCTCTTTAGTATGATGTGGAGAAGTATGCGATGGTCTTCTCCATTTTGGAGGTGATGGAGAGTGTTTAGCCCGCCATCTTTGTGGAGGCATATCCACCGAGGTGGCGGGAGACTCACTTCTTTCTCGTTCCTTCGGTGGAGGCTCTTGAATTCTCCTTTGAGAAGGAGATGCATCATCAAGGAGCAAATTTCTGAGCCCTTCATAGGGATCATCTTCTTCTTCCTGAATCGGAGAGAGACCTCTTTTGGAAGTATTGCAAGGAGGCTTCCTAGGTGTTCTCTCGTCATGGTGGGGAGCTTGGAGAATCCCATGAGCACGAAGTTGCCGTTGCACTTCATTTTGGAGGGATGGATTGCCCATGGCTTTTTGAAGCCTAGAAACAAGATAGTTAGCAAGCATCGGGGCATCATTAGTGGCTTGCTCATTAGCAAAATCAAAGTTATCAACGTTGATTTCACTCTCTTTATTATTGTCAGCCATTCTAACAACTTTTAGGTGTAAACTTTTTAGGTGTACTTTGGCACTTCAAGCCCTAGTTGCTACTCCTCTTTACCCCTTTAGAAAAAGAACTCAAGCTACTGTACCCATGGCTTGAATACCATTAATTGCAAGGAATAGAAGATAGGGTCGTTCAACACAAAAATAGCACCGGCTCATGTCAAGCTTCTAATAGCTCAATAGTGGTTAAGCCGTAGGCATGCCCCGTAGGACTCCATTATTAAGACCACAGCTCTCGACGGTGATGCCCCGTTAACTACACAAATGCAAGCACACTGCAAGGCTGAAAAATCCCTATTCTACTTACTCACATGCAATTAATAGTACCAACCATTTATAGCTAGCTTGAGGACCTCCCTTCTTTAGCAAGAAAAGAGAAACCTTGTGCTCTGATACCAATGTAACATTTAATAGTCTAGTAACTTGTGTGTAGCAGAAAATAGCATGAACATAGTGAGAATTTCATTAGAATAACTTCCTAATGAGAATAACAAGAGTGCTTGGGTGGAGAGAGCAACAAAAAACATAACACCTAGTTAGATAGCATGAACAATACTTCAAAAGAGAGAGAAATTAAGCAATTGACAACAATTGAGGACTGGATTTGCATGGAGCCGGTCCCCCCTTTAAAAGGCTTTGTATTATGGTTTCTCCCATCAAGAGAGACATTTTACAATACAATTTCTTGTGCTCCTTAATACTAGCTAGTGCAATGAAGATGGAAACTTCATGTACTATGCAAAACACTTATCAAACACAACATCAATTCCCTCACGGTCTCAGACCCAAGACCTCACACACCTCCGAAGATGGTGAGAGCTAGCGGGGTATGAGAGTAGATTGAGAGGAAGGAGTATTCTTACAAGAAAGATGTACATCTCCTCACATAATCACTCATATTAGAATATCTTAGCTTAGTAATTAGCATGGTAGAGGAGATGAGCATGCATTGAAGCTTGGCTCTTGGTTGGATTTGCATCACAAAGCCAAGAGTTGTTGGTGTAGGCCTCCCTTCTCACAAGCTTGGAGTAGGTGATAAGCTTTCCATTAAGCTTGAGAAGGAGAGAGAGTCTTCTTTACTTCACACATGAGCTAGTGTGAGTGTCTACGTGATAATGCCTTTGAAAAATCAGCCCCCTCTCTCTCTTGGTCGACCCCTCTTGCTATTTGCTCTTGCTAGCATCCTATTGGACCTCCCTAGGCTTAGCCAATGGTGATTAAGCAGCATAAGTGGTAGCCTTCTGACATGTGTCCCCCTTTCCCCTTTTGTGAGAGCTTAGGGTAATTATTTAATTCAACTAAACTCTCATTGGACCCCTTTGACTCCCGGCCAATAGGAATCAGGCAAGCCATTGGGCTGTTGAATGCTCATTGGTCCCCTTGGGAGACTGTCCAATAGTCTTCTAGAGAGATTAATTCTTATTGGTTCTTTTATTAAGTTTTTTTTTAAAATTAATAAAACTAGATTTAATCTAGCCTAATTCTCATTGGTCCACCTCCAAGGCCATCCAATAGAAATTGGGTACACCTTGTGGGCATCTGGGCTAGGGAACTGACATGTGTCCCTCATTCCCTTTGTGTAAAGGGAGCTTGTGTGTGTGTGTGTGTGTGTGTGTGTGTGTGTGTGTGTGTGTGTGTGTGTGTGTGTGTGTGTGTGTGTGTGTGTGTGTGTGTGTGTGTGTGTGTGTGTGTGTGTGTGTGTGTGTGTGTGTGTGTGAGGTTATCTCTCATCCCCTACTTGCAAGGCTCACCCCCTCCTATGTAGGGATTGTCAAAGACTTTTGGGACACAAACAAAGCATCCAATTCCCCCAATGTTTGACCTTTGGACATAACCTTTGAATTTTGGAACCTTAGAATTTTGGGAGTCTTAATGGGCTGAACCTTAGGGTCTTTTAAGCCCATTGTTGCACATGGATCTTTTACGGATGGCCCCCCCTTTGGATCCCTATTTTCCCTCCTTTGGATCCCAACGGTCTGCTAGCTTAACCAATATTCTAGATTTTTCTCTGCTGGCACTTCCCCTTATTAAATGATCAGCTTAACATGAGAAAATCATTTAGGAGAATTAGATAGATTATTATGACATCATGGGTACGTACTGAACATTCCCATCATACTTTGGTCTGAAGTAGCACTCGTGGGTCTCATGGCTGGTCCATTTACCCTCAATTGCACACCAGTTTGTGGCCTAATTGGTTGTCCCTGTTGAGGTATCCCCTGTCCTGGTCCCCTCATGGGTGCTTTTTGCATGTTGTTCATCATGTCATTCATCCTTTTAATAATACCTTATATGGCTATGAGTGGTGCTGCAGCAGCCGTTCCCACTTGTGCTGGTTTAGTGGATGTTGTTTTCTCGCTTTGGTTATCCTTAGGGACATTATCTTCATTAAAAATATCACAATTTTCTCTTAAGTCAATAGCATCTGACACACACTCTTCTAGGGTTGTATGCTTTTTACTATAGAGTATAGCATGAAGTTCTTTGTTTAGCAGTCCCTCTAGAAACAAGGATACAAATCGTTCTTCTGCAGGTATCTCTAGCCCTAGGCATCTAGCAATGTATTGTTTCATGCAAGTTGCACAATCTCTAACAGACTCACCATGTTTCTGTTTAAAGTTGTATATTTGAGCTACCGTATTATGTTTGATCCCTGTTTTAAAACAAGCAGCTACAAATCCTTGAGCTGATGTGTTCAAGTCCATGATTGACCTTGGTGGAATGTTTTGGAACCATGTCAATGCTTTTCCTTCTAATGTCATTCCAAACCCCTCGAATTGAGTATGGAAATCGAGTATATGTTCTGCTCTTAGCACTTGCTTAAAGCTTGCTAAGTGGCCGTATGGATCCCCTGATCCACTGTATTTTTTGACCCATTTCTAAAAATCAGCTGGTCTGACGCGTCTGTTTGGTTCAACTCCCGGTCTCCTGGCAGTTGGTCATGTTCTGAGTCCTTCAAACCAGTCTGTTGGAAATAGTGACTCATGTATCCCTGGACTGGCCTTAGTGTCACCCGCTTTTCTACGTGATGAGGTGGTTTCTGGTTTCTTCACATTACTCTCATATGATCTCTCACGGTGTTCATCTCTTGGAATTGTTTCTGGTCCTTGTCCCAATATCCAATCCCGTATGGAATACCCTTGGTATTTGGTTTATTCTACCTCCTCAGGAGTCATCATAACAAAGTTTTTGTTATAACAATCCCTAAACAAGTAGGTTGGTAGGTCTGCTGACCCCTTATCTTTAATCTTGAAGATATATGATCTTCATGCCCATTAGTTGTCCTGGTTTGACATGCAAAGTCCACAAAAGATCTTTTATGTTTCTAGGCCTCCCAACAATAGACCCCGATCCTAGGATTATCCGTACTAAGCCGTTTCAAAGGCTTCAAATCTACTTGATCGTATCCCTCGAATTCTAAAGTTGGTGGTCCTTCTTTTGATGACATATCTAGGATTATGGTGTTTACTTCTAACCCCCATTTGTCTACCACATCAGGGTTTTCAAACTGTACATACTGAGTTCTATTTCTGTCCAAGTACATTTTTCCTTGTTTGTTTGCCCTAATCTCTTCTTCGAACTCCATACCATGGTCATCAATGCGAATAGTATACTCCTCGTTAGGGTCCAAGTAAACCTGGGCTCCATGGTGGTTAGTCTTGTAAAAAGAGAGAATATGTGTATAGCACATTGTCGTTCCAATTTCCGAGTAAGTTGAGTAAGAAGACATTTCGGATGTTAAGTCTGAAAAAGTTTATGAGACTTCTTCAAGAATTGCGTGCAAGGAATTGCCTTGATTCACTCTTTCTTCGGTAGATACTCTACCGGAGGTTTCTCCGAGTATGCCCTGATTTCCTAGTACACGACCAGATCTAAGGTTCATATAGACTTCTGAAGCCCTGGATAGAGTACTCACCTTTGGATCAACTTGTCGTTAATTTCCACTTGATTCAATTGCAACTTTCTGTCAAGTCACTGATCCCTCGTCTGCAACCTGATTCCTGTACAAATTTGATCAAGTTAGCTATTCTTCTATAAAGATAGTAGAGTTTTTGCTAACTCTCGTGATTGGTCTCTGTGTATCACTTTAAATCAAGCTCTAGGAGTCAAAATTTGACTTTCAGATTCGACTTTAGCAAAACATCAAAGGTTTAATCTGCAACCTAGAGAATTGAGTGAACATGCACCAATTTTGATCTGATTGAACCCAAAATTTCCCGGTGGCTTTATATTATGTTGGTCTAATACTTATAAGTTCAAAAGTCAAAATTGATTTCTCTAGATAGCAGTAGTAAATAATCGTGATTATTTACTTTTATCAAATTTTTGCACTTTTTTGATTGGTTTGGTAAGTATACAACTTGTTAAAGTCCCTGGACAAGTTTCAACAAGTTTGGACACCTCTGATCAAGTTTATCAACTGTTTTGTGTCAACAGACTCTGATTTTGAGAATTGGCTTAGGTCTCACTTTTGTGATCCAAATTTTACCAAAATTGATGTGTGAGGTCTACATGATATGCTTGACCTTGTGGTATACTCACATTTGCAAAATTCTCAAGTTTTGAAGCAGATGTAAATAATCGTGATTATTTACTCCATCTATATTTTTGCAACTTTTTACCCCAACTTTGACACAGATCTATTAAGCACCTCAAGTTAAGGTCACTAGCCAAGTTTCATCAAGTTTGGACAAATTTTGGTCAAATGGTCATCAATTATCTGTCCGCAGACTAACTTCGTAAATTTGGTCAAAATTTTCAATCCAGTGATCCAAATCTTACCAAATTTTGTTTGTGGGCTTATTACAATGTAATAAAACTAGTGGTATGCTGAATTACTATTGACAACTTTTTACATCTTTTTGGTCAACTAAGCATGTACACATGTTTATCACATCAATATAAGCCTATGAATCAATTTTCAACAAGTCTGGGCAATTTTTTTCCCAATTTACACTCAAGATTCAAGTTTTTTGCTAGTTTGGTGATCCAAACCTCTTGGGCCTTTACAAAAGTTGTTTGTACACATGCAATGAGTCAATGGTATGAACCTTGGTCAATTTAGAGCAGAAAGTTAATAATCGCGATTATTAATTTCAGGCTTGAAATGAACACTTTTTTGCAATTTTTTCAAAGACAGTCTTTACATGAGCTATTTTAAGCCTATGAATCAAGTAAAAACTTAATTTGGCCTAAGATGTCAAGAAAAAGTAAATAATCTGAGTTTTGTCCAACTCTTGAAATTTTTACCTCGAAGTGTCTCTGAGCTTACCAACTTGTTCGGACAACCTTTAAACTTAATCTCCAACCGGATTGAGTGGTTTTGAGTCTTTTCGAGCTATTTCTAGCCGTAGACCTGAAATTCTGCAACTTCCAATAACAACTCACACTTGATTCTTTCAGAGAGAGCAATGTTTTGAAATCCACCTCACATCCTACTTACCCTACTCTTAGATTCTCATGCAATGGGGTTGTGAAAAGTGTCCACAAACACTCATTTTTTTTTTCTTTTACGTATTTCTGAGCACTGATCTTAAGACTTGTCTCGTCTACCAATCATTCTCAAAATCCTAATTTATTTCCTACAATCCTAAAGGCACTCCGCAAGTACGATTACTTCCAAGCTATCTCTATATAGCAAAAGACGACAATCTTAAGCTATGCGGTTTCTAAAAGAAAGTTTTGAACTCTAGGTGAACCTAGAGGAAGTTAAAGGATAACTTCACAACACGCTCGTGTTTTTTCCTAGTTTCGGTCTCTTCGATCCCCGGCAACGGTGCCAAATGTGGGATGCATGTCTAACCTCACCATCCTATCTTATTGTAGTATTAGCAAGAACCACAATTAAATTGTCAATCCATGGGATAAATCGGACTCGACTAGTGCATAGAGGCTACAAGAGGTTGTCAATCTCTCGGAAAACAACTAACAACTTGCATCTAACTCAAGCTACACTCAAGTGACTGAAATCACCAAAAGCCAATGCTCATTGACAAACAAATCACATCCATTACAACATCAAATGACATCCAAACGTGGACATGTTTATAAGACCTAAGCACATATGCTTATGGTCTCAAACCCCACTTTAGGTCAAGTTCCAAAATCGCAATTATTAACAGCAGTGGATTTTTAACCTAGTCGTTTTCGACCCAGATTGCATCTAAATGCTTAGCAATGATGTCCCAATACCCCGCCTATGCTTAGTTTTTTATTTGAAAGTGTAAATTCCTAGTTATGATGAAATTAGTAGGCCGCGGGTCAGTGACGCCAAAAGCTACAAAATACTGTGAACTGCTTACGTCAATGCGTAGAGCTCTTACCTACGGTTGCAATGCAACAAACACGACTGCAATGTGACAATCGGGGAGGGATTAAGAAGCACAAAAAGGAGAGGAGTGAGTGCCGTTAGCTCACGGTGTGTTTTTATTATCCAAAAACTTTTAAAAAACTTACAAAAATTGGTTTTTATACCTTAGCCAAGGTTTTTGGGTGGTCAAAACTAGTAATCTGGAGTTCTACCAAAGCTGGGTAATGACGGGTTGATACAATCTAGAAGCTTGTAGCCCCGGCTCATTAATTACAGAGTTTATCCGAGAAAATAGGAGGTACAATATTCTCGATTTATCAAAATAATAAGTGTTTTACAAAGAGAACTCCAAAAAATGGTATCTGTGTTAGCTTGCTGCTAATACTAGTTCGTAAAGAGACGTGCATCACTGGTGTAAAACATGTAAAGAGCGTCATAAGACTGATGATAGGGGACTCACTTACAAGCCAAAACCTCCTATTATCTCTTATGGACCATTTGAGAAATGGGAAACTGATGCTATTGGGCCTTTGCCAAGGACCCAAGTAGGTAAATTGTATATCATCATGGTTGTATGGGCAACTAAAGACACCAGGAGCAATAAACTCTCGCCAAGAGGATCCAACTCTTCGATTTTGGATATTTTAATGAAGAAGAGTCGTATGTTGTTTTCCTTCTATGATTGATTGTTTTGGTGCCGCTTTGATAATGCTTGAAGGGTTGTTTTAACAAACTTGTGATGGGAACCTTAAAAAGGAATTTTGTGTATGAACAATTATGTGGTAATAGATAGAAAACAAGCAAAAAGTGTGAGTGTGGGGTGGAAAGTGGGGACTAGCTCAGATTGCTAGTTAAGGATGGGTGGTCTTGATTAGTCAAGAAACTCTCCATTCCCTTTGTTAGGAGAAGAAAAATTAGAGAGTCATTGTGCCAAGAGACGAGAAGTCCCAAATATACGTGCCCCTGAAAGCTATGGGGGAAAAGGTATTTGAATGTTCTCTCTTTTGGAAGGTGAGGACTAGGGACATAAAATACTCTTGTAATTAGTTCATGCTTTTCCTACGAGGTAGGGCTAGGAACCCTCTTCAATGGTTCATACTCAAGTTACTTGGTGACGAGAGGCCGTCCATTGGAAATCAATTCCTTCTTGACTATGTTTTCTAAAGCAATTAGTGCCTAGGAAACTGTCAGACACCCTCTATAATTGCCAAAAGGTTATGGTAACGGGGTGGGAACCTCAAACATGGTATCAGAGCCTAGGTTAGGAAATTTGAAAAATTGTTATTGTTTGAAAATTTGGAAAAATGAATTGGAGACTTATATTTGAGAACCTACTAGCATTGATGTTTCAGGAATATGGAGACGCTGAGTATTTCAAGTTCAAGACCTTTGAGATAATGTATTTTGAGGCTTGTTGCTTTTCAAATTTTTCTTTTCGATGCAACATGATGAAGGCTTTCTCTCCTCCATCAACAAGAATCCAAAGGGGACGGGAACTTGCATGGGGATGCAGCAGTGGCATCTTCTACATCAATGTGAAGAATTAAGCCAAGATGCCTCTCCTTTGATCTAAAGAAGCTTTGGTGGGGGGAAGAGCTACGAGTTATCCAACTTTATTACTTCACTGGTAATGTTAGAGATTACTACACTATTATCTCTGAGGATGGCATTGACATGACCTTAAATGAATGGGGTTTTAATCGTGTGGTGAAGGTGATCCCTAGCTACAAGATCAAACCCATTTCTATACCTGACATTTTCCCCCGAAATAAGAGCATTGTATTTTAGGATCCTCTCAAGGATGTGTACAAGAGCTACACTCAAATGAAATAGTGGATTGTAAAAACTTAACTACAAATACCTATTTATTGTACCACTGTTTCTCTGGGAATCTGGATTTGAGAATCATCTACCTTTGTATATAATATGATAGAATAAAAAGATGCTCATCCATGAGATCTCAACTTTGTACATATCATTGATATAAATAAAGTTATGGCATCTTGAATTTAATAAATCTAGTTGCTTTCCAAATTTTCTCCTAAGATGTGGAAGTTTAGATCACTTGATATTGCGTTAAGTCTTAAATCAAACCATCGATAAGTATATTCTTGTGTAGGTACCATCAAATGCCTTATACGCTGCCATACATGAGAAAAAACTTCTCCTAAAACAATCCCAACCACCCACATTCAAAGGCAAGGGAGCCCATACCAAGCGCAATGCAAAAGCTTGGATTGAGACTATAGAGGACTATTACAAAGCTGCAGGGACCCAACTTGTAAACCAAACTATGCTGGCAATGCAAAAATATGGTGGAAACATCCTTACAAGGACTTAGGAGTTTTAGGGTCTTCCCAATCTTGGGAGTATATTAAAAAAGGGGTTATAACATAATATCTTCCACCCACTCATTGAGACGCCAAAATAAATGAGTTCTTTGCTCTAAAATAGTTATCCTTATTAGTGGGGGGTTATTACTCCAAATTTATAACCTTGCGACGGTATGCCCCAAAAATGTCCATTGAGCAGCAGGTAGCACAGTTCTTTCAAGGATTGAATCAACCTTTTGATATTGACTTGAAGCAATGAGACCCATATCACTTTAGGATTCTCTCCTAAGGGGCAACTCCTCTGGCCAAAGAAACTGCTAAGAATCAGGGAAGAGAAAACTTTAGAAATCAAATGGCCAGCCCAACAATCGAATGCCAGACCTGCTAATTAGGCTTATCAACCTCCCTCTGTAGTAGCAGAAACTACAATAAGTCAATTGAAGCATCCAAATATATTTTTGAGTGTAATGAGCTAGGTCATTATAGGATTCATTATCCTAGAAGAAATGTAGCAACAACCGCATAGTCATTCTTGTAGCACAAAGTGGTAGAGGCCCACCTGTTTGTCATGGAGGAAGGAATGCAAGAAGAGGTTGTGGTAGAGGTTTATTATGAAAGAGCCAACAATAGGAGACCAAGATGAAGAAAGAGCAACTCTACACGCCGCAATTGACAACCCTAGTGCTCGCCAGCAATATGCATTCACTCAAGCACCAAGATCTTTCCAAGGTGAAAAAATTGAATTCCTAGTTGATTGTGGAAGCACACGCTCATTTCTCTCTCCTAAATGCATGAGAAAAATGACCTATCCCATTCCTAGGCCTTGATGGGCTATTGGATAGGCTACACCACGGGGCTAAGATCTTCAGAAAGATTGATCTTTGCTCTGGGTATTATCAGATAGGGATCAAAGAATCAGACATTCCAAAGACGCATTATAAAGTAATGAAGGTCTCAGTGCTCGATTACATAATCATCTGTGCTGACTACACGCACTATTCTTCATCAATGTAACCTAGATGCTTGCATGAATTAGCTAATCATATTCAAGAATTTTGTCCAACTAAAAAGATGGTTTTTTCTTGCAAGCAAATATAAGTGAGTAATCATGTGATTAGTGCATAAATGGATGGTGTGAATGTGTATGTCTCTTAGACCTTACATAGATTTTTCTTATCATAAACATAAATCATTAGAATAGAAGTGTAAGAATCGATAGGATTAACATTCCATCGACCTTATTATCAAATTGGGTTTTGCACAATTATTTCTTACACATTCTCAAGTTAGCAATTAGAGACGAGATGGCCCAACAGGACCCAAGGTTGTTTCCATGTTTTGGTAGGTTAGACGGACATTTGGTTCAGTTATGAAAAAATCCGTTATTTTTAGCCTTTTTCATGCTTTTATGCTTTTAGGTGCTTTTTTTGCAAAAAGCGAGGTCGGATCCTTGATCTATGTGTTTCAGGGAAGCTATGGTTCAATTTTGTAAAAATCTGCTTTTTTAGTGCTTTTCACTC
Source organism: Adiantum capillus-veneris (assembly GCF_014529385.1). Lineage (NCBI taxonomy): Eukaryota > Viridiplantae > Streptophyta > Polypodiopsida > Polypodiales > Pteridaceae > Adiantum > Adiantum capillus-veneris. The sequence goes on from NC_140944.1 coordinate 9,005,661, forward strand.
TATTTTTAGCTTTTCATGATTTTTAGTGCTTTTTAAAGCGAGTCTGCTTTCTTATTCCAATGGACGAGGGGAACCCGTGGTTCAATTTTAGAAATTCTTTTTTTTTCTTTTTACGCTATTTTTAGCTTTTCGTGTTTTTGAAAAGCAATGTGCTTTTTATGATGACCTAAACATAAAAATATTAATTTTAGTCTCCATCGGATTAATAAATGATCACCCAAAGCAAAAAGCGATCAAACGAGATTTTTACGGGTATTATTTTTATAAAAAGTGATACTGTAAATACGTTGAGATAGTATGGGAAAGTCATAATTATGTTGGGACATTATGGTGCGGCATAGTCTAGCTACGATTTCCATTAATTGGCCGGATACTGTTCAATTGGCCAATTTTGCTGTAAAAATTGAATGGTAAGTAGGGGAGTTGACCACAAAAGCCAAGCCTTGTTTTTAGAAAAGTCCCAAAAGTTGTGCAACTATTCCAGGCAGAAGAGGAAGAGCTACCTTTTGGCTTGGGCATCACTCTGACCTGCTGCACTTGCCTAGAAATTCACCTGTAGACCTCAGTTTTCAGTGCCGTCTATTGCATCTGCTATCGCAAGGCTATATGTATCTCTTATATAGAGTGGTGCAAGCTCTTCTCTCTCTCTCTCTCTCTCTCTCTCTCTCTCTCTCTCTCTCTCTCTCTCTCTCTCTCTCTCTCTCTCTCTCTCTCTCTCTCTCTCTCTCTGTGTGTGTGTGTGTGTGTGTGTGTGTGTGTGTGTGTGTGTGTGTGCATACTCTCTCTACACTTGCTTACTATCTTCTCTCTTGTTTCACGGTGTACGCGCTCTCCGGAAGCTTTCGTAGCGGATACCTCTACGTAGCTCTCATCAGCGCTCTCTTGCGGCAAAGCAAAAAGACTTTCGACATCCCCTAATTGATTCTAAAGCACGGTGAGAAACTCTAAACTCCATAGCCATCATCTCTCTTTCTCTCTCTCTCTCTCTCTCTCTCTCTCTCTCTCTCTCTCTCTCTCTCTCTCTCTCTCTCTCTCTCTCTCGTTTTTCTGAGTAATCACCCTCTCGGTGATTGTTTTTTCGCATATGAGTGCATGTATGGATTAAGCGAGTACATATGAAGTTTCCCCATGATTATTTCATCATGTTTAACATGTGGATTTATGCACATGATGCGTTTATGATCACGTGCGTGCATAAAAAGCATTTTTAGCTTCACGTCATAGAGGTGGTAGGAACACTGTTTTGGTCATATATCACAAACCGTTGTGAATCAGCCCGAACCCTTTATACCAAAGATAAAACACATCATTTATAACATTTTCTTTCTTTGGTGTCATGTGAAAAACACACACGAGCTAAGAGATATGGTCAAAAAATAGCTTGCTGCCCACTGCACAACCAAATTTTTTGGCTCCAGGATCCTTGGAGAACCACTATATAGATTAATTAGATGGGCAAACTCACTTAACCAATTAAAAATCTTGATGAAACTTGATGATAAATGTATTTAGGTCTCCGTTATCACCTCGGGAATGTGAGTTATTAATTGTTCTATAATAGGTTTTACCTACACGTGTAAGGGTGCTACCAAGGGGGGTACCATATGACGTCGTGAGTTAACTGAGCTGTTTTTCTATGTTTTATGGTTTCTTTTGATGAGTTGATTTCAACTATTAGATGGGCATAGACTTATGTGAGAGTATATGGTTAGACATCCCGAACCGCATAGGCAGATATGATTAAAGTGTCTTTCTTTTGGGGTTACCGCTTGTTGTGTGAGTACCATATGGGTGAATTGATGTGATAGAGTGCTAGTCTATATTATGGAGCTGATCTTGATGCATTGGTCTAAGGTCAAATATTTTCATTTGCATGTTATGCATGCTCCCGAAAATGTCAAAATTTTGTTTTTTGGCATATATGTGATGTATGGTTTATGGTTGACCTAAAGGTCGGAGCTGTTTTGCATCATGATGGTGATGAAATGTTATCATATGATGTATGGAAACTCATGGATTGATGTGGATACCTCATATGCATGGTTATGATTGCTTTCCACCTTTCTAGGTCAAAACTAGCTCTATGTGTTAGGGAGGTGAAGTGCAGATGTGATGCATCAACTTTGCATGTTTGGATGTTGTCAAAATTGAATTTTTATTTCATGATTAGTTTTTGTTCGGAATATTTTTATGCATAAAAGAAGCATGTCTTAAGGGTTGTATATGTGTGAACTCCGATTGATTGCAGGGGTTACGTTAAACTCCAAGTGTGGGGGTTGGTTCACTGTGGTTATGATTTATGGTTAAGGACTGAGATTCCCCATGGATTATTATTGTGATTTGATGGTGGAAGCCGGTGTGGCTCATGGTTTTTTTTTCTAGATATGGTTAGGCTGTCATCATTCTTGCAACCATGCTATGTTCTAAAGTGGTTATGCAGGATTGGTCGTGCCTCACCCAAGTTGAGTGGAGTGCTCGCCCGTGTGATGTGATTGGATTATGGTTTATGGTTTTGAGAATGGATCATGAAGTGATCTAGATAGTTATGGTAGAAGTGTACGGGTAGAGACCCTATACAGTGTAACTGCTTGGAAAAGATTTTTTGTGCATATGGAAAGTGCTATTGTGATTGGACTTACGTGTTATGTTTCTCATGGCAGCATCGCTACAAGACTAGGATCACGTACATCACTTAGCCTTAGACTAAAGGGTCATTGACCTGGGGCTTTGCTGGGTAGAGGGTGTTGCCTAGGTCTTCTTCTTTTTGTTAGGCTCACCTACACGGTTAGTGCGTTGGGGGTTGAATGACCTACACGGCTAATGCGTCAATGATTTTTTTGTGGCTTTGCCTAAATACCCGATGATGGGTATCGAAGAGGCGAGGCTCCTAAACTAGTATGGTTGGCATTGATACCCTACCACCTACTGGTACTTGGGATCCTTTCAGAGCTCGCGTTCATGGAGGGAGGCGAAGCGGCCTAAGCTTATGTCTGGCTCAGGTAGATTGGAGGTGTTCTGGCTCGCTCCCGCTCCTGGCAAAGTGAAACTCTCTTTGTCCGTAGTAGAGAGAATGTGGATGGGTGGACCGGTTGATTCCTACACAGGGTCCAGTGCTCTGCTAGTTATTTTGTCATTAACTTTTAGATGTTATAGTATACCCAGATTTTGTTATTGCATTAATACATGGTTGCCTATTTCATTTAGACGGGGTATTTAAAGATTCTCTTTTGTCATTTTCTCATGTCTCTGTGCTCTCTCTCTCTCTCTCTCTCTCTCTCTCTCTCTCTCTCTCTCTCTCTCTCTCTCTCTCTCTCTCTCTCTCTCTCTCTCTCTCTCTTCCCGCAACGCGGTGTACACATATATTCACCCTCCACAATGTTGTATTTTTTCTTGAGTACGCTTTCATTCATAACACCCATTTAGGGGTACCACTAGTCTCTATGTACCTCTAGATGCAGTCCGGCTCATGGCCTAAACTCCATGCTTGGTCGGGCTGTGAGAACTCCTCCCCTATGCAAATGCTTCCACAACTCTGATGTATATCCAAAATTGTATAATTTGTGCATAGACCCTCGGGGAGGGGTATCTCTCACAAGATCACCCTACTGGGAGATGCTCAGTCTTTAGCATTGATATTGAATGGGGGGAAAAGCTGGTGGTAAATATATAGGCTAATAATAATCCCACCCTTAGGAAAGAACTCTGGCATTGGTTGTCAAACATAAAGTTGGATGCGGGTATAGTTGGTGGAGACTTTAACATGATTTGTCATGCTAAAGACACTACTTTTACTGGTATTGTCTTATCTAAATCTAAATCCCAAGCATGGGAAAAGCTGAGAGCTAGGAAGTGGATTGATTTTTCGGAGTCTTCTTCTCCACCCTCTATTGGCTTTACATATCATTCTCAAGCATATACTTCCTCTTGGTCTCATCTAGATAGGCTCTACTTTACAGGTTCTGATTGGGTCCCTGCCTTAATCCAACTATCTATGGATCATTGTTGGATCATTTTTCTATTACATTGTCATAAATAACATAAATATGAATGCATTTAAATTTGTTGTCTTATCTTGTCCTCTAATGGTTAATCATTTGTTGCTGCATCATGAGATGTTTCAAAGTTCAATCATGAATTCCTTTTCTGATATCATGATGTTGTTTGGAATGGAGCAACTAATGAAAGCCTGACTGCATTTCTATTTTTTGATGCAAATATTTATAAGAAAGGTTGGTAAATCTATTACCGATCAAAAAAAAAAAGGTAAATTGCTAAAGCTTCAACAATCATTAAAAGGTAATGTCTAAGGATGTATCAATGCTTGATGACAAGGATATTGATTTAGCATCCCTGAGATTCTCAACATCCTTAGACATTACATAGGGTGATTTAGCATCATCATCACTCCCTCTGATTTCGTAACCATCATAAAACTTTGAAAAATCTATACATGTATCAAAGATATGTTTACTTGGAACTCCACCTTGGTAATGAAAAATAGCTTGAATTTGTACAACTTCATCCACAACATCTTCACAAAATCTTGAATTTGGCAAGGTGAGCTGGGATAGCACTGGTCAAGATATGGCTATGACAAGTGCTAAAAAGAGAGGAGAACACACATAGACAAATTCCACAATAGACTCCCAATTTCACACCACTTTCATTAATTACATTAAAATGTGTACAAGAAAACGTCAAAGTCAACCCTCCTACTCACCACCTAAAATTCATTCCGCAGCCTTCCGGACCCTTAAAAGAGAAAATCAGTTCTCTGCTTCATGATTTTTCTACTCAATATTCTTGAGTATGAAGCTTACCTTCGTACTATAAGAGATATTAAGAAGTTATCTTTTTAAAGTTTCATCCTTTAAACTCCACCTCTTTCAAAGATGTCTACAAGAAATAGAGCATGATCTCACCTTAATCTCCATGGCTATGGTGACTTGCGAGCTTGCCCTTTTAAATTTGTCCACAAGAGAGCAAAACTTCTAGGTTATGTGAGAATCTCTCCAAGCTTAAGCTATCCTTGATTTTTCATGGCTATGGCTTAGCCATTCCTAGGTCCACAAAAGAGCAAACCGTCTTCTAGGTTATGTGAGAATCTCTCCAAGCTTAAGCCATCCTTGATTTCTCATGGCTATGGCTTAGCCATTCCTAGGTCAGAGCAAGAGAAAGACATTTGCTATGGGATCTTAATGGAGATTGAGCTATGGAGTGTGAGGGAGAGAAAGAGATGAGCAATGGAGTTTAGGCTTGAGGTTTAGAGAGAGAGAGAGAGAGAGAGAGAGTGATTAGCTAGGGCTGAACTATGGATCAGGAGGGAGAGAATGAGTTGAGATATGGAGATAGGGTGAGAGAGAGAGTAATTAGCTATGGGATTAATGGCGATCGAGATAAGGATCTTGAGGGAGAGCGAGAGAAAGAAGAGCCTTCAAATTCTAAGCTTTATGAGGATATATGGGGGAGAGAGATCTTCCCAAACTAGAGGGAGAAATTTCCCAACTTGAATTTCAAATGCACCATGTGACAACTCCCCCTTTACAAGCTTATTCAAAAACACTACTTTTGGCCTCATTGATAGCTGTTGTATGATTGCTTGCACAAAAAACAACCCCTTGATGATGTGGCAGAGGTAGAATCAACATGTGCATGGATTTTGACACTGATGATGCCGAATGGGGGTACCACATATTGCACAAAATTTTTGTTTCTTTGGCAAAGCCACCCAAGCATCACCCAACCGGTCACAAGCTTTCTCCCCATGTGTGCTACTGCTCACTACCTCACGCCATGTTTTTGTTATTTTTCACAATGTCTCTTCTTTGATTATCGCTAGAGGGCGGACACCCCGTATGCCCTTATGGACGTACAATGTCCTTTGGCACCAAATCATAAGTATAGAAGAAAGCATCCCCAAGCACAACATCCACTAGATGCTTGTGATTGTCATGTTGGGATATTTGACAACCAAAGTTCTCCAGAAGACAACACTTTTAACACTAGAATGGTAACATGACACTTTTATGTCCTTGGACACTTTTGTGTCCTGTTAAGTGACCATTTTGCTTGAATTATTTGAAGAGTATGAAAATGAATTTCTAGGTGCTATATATCCAAAAAGTTGCCTTATGAGCTGAAAAAAACTTAGCATTTTTTTTTGAGTATCAATCTCACCATTAACCTTACTCTTGCACAACATTTTTGAACCTAAACTGTGTGAAAAAACGGGTCCTGTTTTTGGCTTTTTTTCAATTTTTGGCAACTATACCACTCTAAACTTCATGTTTGTGAGGTTTAGATGGCTAGAGGTTAGGCCTTCATAGTTCTCAACATGTTTTGATGCTTGTAGGGAGAGATAAGTGTTAAAATTGAAAGTTATGACCAATTTACAAGAATTGCATAATCCTGTTTTTTGGCCAAAATTAGCACTTTTATGATTTTTTTGGTGTATAGCATAGTATATGATGATGGTTGGATTTTTTTATTGTTGAAGAATACGATACATTTTAGAGTAGCAAGTATAACTTTCTCAATATTGCTAGTTTCTTAGGCCAATTGTGTGTATTTTGTAGGTAGTGACCATATCTAATCATAGACTACAAACTTGGCTAGATATTGAGTAGTTTCTATGGGTTTCTAAAGGTCATAATGCTAAACCCAGGTTTTTTCATGTTGTTATATTTAGCACTGTATCATTGCCCCCAAGGTTCTAATTGTAAGAGATCCATTATCCTTTTGACATGCTCCATGGCTCCTTTTGAATCCAGAGGCCCAAAGGGACCTAATAAAACATGTATATAGTATCTGTATTGAGCGGGACTATAGAAACTTTGATGATAGGTCCGCAGAATGGCAAAAATGCAACTTTTTTGTACCTTATTTTTTTGCGCAAAAAAAAAATTAGTGAGGTAAAAGCAACCATATGTTTTGGTCACCAACCCATTGAAGTTAAAGGGGCATTTTATCTCATGTCCTACAAAAATCTCCACTCTTATTTATATGCAATCAACCGTAAGAAATTACTGTTTTGGGCAAAATGCACTGGTCCATCAACTTTGGAGGCTTGTAGTGACCAAGGGATGAGAAAAATTACAAGTTTATCATTTTTTACATATGTAGTAGTTATTGAACTATAAGCTCATGAAAGGATTTTTCAAAATGAGTGGATCTACTATGGTTTTGGAATTTTTTCCCAAAACCCTGAAAGGACACTTTTATGTCCTGTTAGGTTACCATTCTAGTGTTAACACAAAGCTCCTAAACAACTCTTTGTTCTTCCTAGAGTGCACCGCATTTGGCATGAATATTGATCACAATAGTCTCAAGCATAAAATTTGGCATACATATTCACCGAAGCATTGCTAGGCACACCATCTTTCTCCTACAACCCCCAACTAGCATTTCTTGCTATATATCAACATATTTTAACTAATGAAATTCTAGATGGGAAGCCCATCAAGAATTTTATTTGCTTTCCTCTACGCACCACATTAGAAATATATATTGACTAAATCATTGTTGAGCACAACATTCCCTTTGGAAATTGTATCTATTTACCAACAACTAAAGCATTGCTAAAGACAAAATTTGGAATACATATTAATTGTAACATTACCATATACATATATGCTCTTAATCTTTGTGCTTTCTTAAGTATCTCATACTTAGTATATTTTTATAGGCCAAAGCAATGCCATTCTCAACACTTGGCCCACACACCGACCAAGGTTGCAAGCACACTTTTGTCTACTTTCACAATATTTTCTCTTTCTTATGGATGAGACTCAATTTGCATCATTTTTATCTTATTTACCATTATGTAAGTGGAGCAACATGACATCCACCCCTGCTGAGTCTGCACATCCTTTGATAATGGTTATCTAAAATTGCAAGCATACACATATATCCTTCCCACCACTACCACACTGTAAGCATGCTTTGAAAAATTGTCCAACATATGGCTTCATGAGAGTACACTGATGAGAGTACACCTGGTCAAGTGGAAAGGCTATCCTACAGAAGATGCAACGTGAGAAGACAAAACTTCTCTCCACAAATATTATCCGGACTTATCCTTGAGATGAAGTTATCTCAAATTTTTCACATTGGGGAGGATGTAAGGTTTGTACCACCCTTTCAAAGGGGGTCTCCATGTAGAATAAAATCATCAAGCCATTTTGGTCATAAATAGAAGGCTTTTATTTGTAGCACCTATTTCCATCATCGATAGACTATACATGTAAAGATTGATGTAGACCTCTTAAAAATAAAGAATAAAATTCTTTGTTATTTTTGTCTAAAAATAGTAAGCTTTGAGAAGCTTGTACCTATTTAGAAACGATTGTTGCATCTTAATTTATCCCGCCTTTAATTATTGTATCTATCTGGAAAAATATGAAAATAGTGGGTTTGTCTGTCTCTCATGTTAGCTTGTCAGTCACAAGCTCATCGCTTAATTTAACACTAGATTGGTAATAGGACACTTTTATGTCCTCTTAACTCAGCAACTTCCTAAAATTATTGCTTGAGATGCCAAGGAGGTTCTAAAGTGCTCTATATCCACAAAGTGCTCTATATCCACAAAGGTTCTAAAGTGCTCTATATTCCACCTTTAGAGTTGGATTTGAATACATTTTTTTAACCTAACTTGAGCAAGTGTGCTGTTTTTGGTCATTTTTTATGAAACTAGCATTAGATCACCCTAAAATACTAGCACATGTAGGTCTAAAGTTGCTCTTGCTTCTATAAAATGGAAAATCGATGTATTGGAAGCTATGATCCATTTACAAAAAAATTTATGTGTTCATTTACTACTAAAATTCACATTCTGATAAATATTTTAGATTGTCTTTGTAAACAAAAGGCAACTTGAGTGTGTTTTTGGAGCTCTCACTATGTAACTCCTCTTCGTTGAGTTTTGGTACACCTAAAACACTAAAAAGGAAATAACACAAAGGTGGAAGTGATTTTCCATCTTATCAAAATCGCAACTCATTTTGAGTTAATTCTATGTTGTCTTCAAATCAATAGATTTCATTCAATAAATGAGGTACACTTCAAGCTTATGTCCAAATACAAGTTTTCAATTCCAATTTGGCACCAACTTGACAGGTTCATATGCCATATAGAGTGCCATGTTGCGGCACCCAGGTTTTTCATCCGTGTAGATTTTGTACTTCATAGTTGCGCTCCAAATTGTCTTATGAGGATATGTTTTGATGATTTTGATGGGTTCTAAATATAAAAATAAAGAACCAAACCATGTATAGTAAAAAGCTTTTATAAAGATAATGATGAGTGTACACATAGAAAAATTGATGATAGATCAACATAATGCAAAAAATGTACCTCTTTTGTACTTAATTGTATGCTCAAAAGAAAAAAATTGGGCCTATAAATTCACAAAATAATTCATTGATTTTAACCAAAAAAATAACTCATTGTCTAGAGATTTTTCTACATTGTGTAGATGGGGTCCACCTAGCAAATATGTTGTTTTTTGTCAAATTGAGCACTCTTTTGGCTTTGAAAGCTCATCATGCCCAAACTGTCAAGAGTTGTGAGTGTTTCTTATTTTTCTTACATAGAGTGTGGTGTTAGCTTTGAGCTAGAATAACGAAATCCACAAATACATACATATGATAGGAGTGTTTGATTTTTTTCCAAACCCTTGAAAGGACAGTTTTATGTCCTGTTAGGTTACCAAACTAGTGTTAACACTAGGTTGGTAACCTAACAGGACATAAAAGTGTCCTTTCAGGGTTTTGAAAAAAACCTCCAAAACCATAGTAGATCCACTCATTTTGTAAAATCATTTCATGAGGTTATAGTTCAAGGCCTACTACACATGGAAAAAATAAGAAACTTGTAAAATTTCTCATCTTTTGGTCAATCCAAGCTTCCAAAGTTGATGGACCTGTGCATTTTCATCAAAACAGTCATTTCCTACGTTTTGTTGCATAAAAATAAGATTAGCGATTTTTGTAGGACTTGAGATAAATTCCCTAGTTAACTTCAATGGGTTGGTGATCAGAACATGTGATTGCTTCTCACTCAATATCTTTTGTTTTGCCAAAAGAAATAGGTACAAAAAAGTTGAATTTTTACCATTCTGCAAACCTATCATCAAAGTTTCTATAGCCACGCTCAATACAAATAATATATGCATGTTTTCTTAGTGCCCTATTGTCCTTTAGGTTCATAAGGAGCCATGGAGCATGTCAAAAGAATAAAACATCTCTTACCAAGGGGAATCTTCGGGACAAAGATGAAGTGCTAAATACAACAAACATGAAAAAACTGGGTTCAACATTATGAGTTGTAGAATCCCATAGAAACTATTCAATATCTAGCCAAATTTGATCCTTATGACTAGATATGGTTACTACCTACAAAATGCATGTAGTTGTCACAAGAAACTAACAATATTGAAAAAGATATACTTGATATACTAGAATGTTTTGTTTTCTTCTATAATCGAAAAAATCAACCATCGTTGTCTACTGTGCAAAATAGGGTATTACGTGTCCCAAAACTCAAGGAATATTAGCTTTATGTTACAATATGTGACATAGAAAATCAAAACTGCATTTGGATATCATGAAAGACACCAAAAAAATCATAGAAGAGCTAAAATTGGCTAAAAAATAGGATTTGACAATTTTTGTAATTTGGTCATAACTTACAACTTTAACATTTATTTCTCCCTAGAAGCATCAGGACATGTTGAGGACTACTAAAGATAGTTCTCTAGCATTATAGACCTCACAAACATGAATTCTAGAGTGGTATAGTTGCAAAAAGTTGAAAAAAGCCAAAAACAGGACCCGTTTTTTCACACAGTTTAGGTTGTGAAATGTTGTGCAAGGACAAGGTTAAAGATGGAATTGATATTCCAACAAAATGTCGAGTTTTTTTCAGCTCATGAGACAACTTTCTAGACAGATAGCACCTCAAAATCCATTTTGAAACTCTTAACATAATTCAAGGAAAATGGTCACTTAACAGGACATAAAAGTGTCCCAGGACATAAAAGTGTCCCATTACCAACCTAGTGTTAAGAGAAATATTTGGAACTAAATTATGATAATTAAAAATCAATTCAAGTAATCTCTAGCTTAAAGCTACTAGAGTTTAATTCATGATTGAAAGGTATGCATGTATATGCATGGGTAGGGACATGTATGTGCATGTGTATGCATGACCATGGATGTCCATAAAATGACCCATAGCCATTACCCATCTATTCTGCGAAAAGAATGTCTCTAAGCATGGATCTCATGAGATGTGACCCCCAAGATGGCATGGAATGCCTAGGGAATGGGCACTTGACCCCTTTCTTGGTGAGCAAGGGAATCTAAGACACCTTTAAATCTAGGAATAACAATAGGGGGTTCCCTAGGAAGGTGGTGGCTAGCTTGGGAATTAGGGGGGCAGCTTAAGCATAGCCCTAGCTTGCCAGAGATCTATAAAAGGAGCCTTTTTCTCACCAATTGTATACACATGTTGGACAAGGAGACTCTATTTTTGTGGCAATAACTTTGGTGAAGCATCTCTAAAGCTTCATGAGACCAATAACTCCAAAGAATAATGTGGTATTCAAATTTTTTGTGTTAATTTACTTCTACATATACACTTCTCTCTCTTCTTGATCAACTCTAGAATGCTACTATAATCTCTTACTCCTAATCTAAACTTAGCAGGAATAATGGGAATTCTACCTATTATAATCTATCTTATGAATCTATTATATGCATTCAAGATGCCATTAAATTAAAAAATCATGTCAATCTTGTGCATCAAGGATCTATTGCTCATTTGGTACTCTATTTGTGCACTTGTATATGATGATTTACACATGTAACTCTTGTCCAATTTTCCTTGAAGCTTGAGGAAAGGAAATCAAACTATCAATAACCCCTTTAATTAAAATGCTATTGTACTTCCTATCCTAAATCCTTAGTATGCTTCAAGCCTACAATAAAGGTACACTATTTTCAACCATAAATGCAAACAAATGAACTTGATTGTGATTAGAGTACACAATTGTCAACCATAAATTCAAACAAATGAACTTGATTGTGATTAGAGTACGTGTATTAATGTATAATCTACCACAGTTCCATGGCATAGGAAAGTAGTGTGTGAGTGTAAGTGCAAAATTGAGATGGTATTAAAATGAAATATTCTTCTCCTTAATTTCCAATGGGTTCTTGATGCATTATTTCATTATTCGTCAAGGTTATTAAGTGATTCGTAGTAGTGAGAAATGGCCTTGAAAATGAGACATAGAATGCAATTGTGCCAAGATTCAGTAGTTGTTTGTGCCTCTAAACGTTATGGGGAAAAAGGCATCCAAGAATCTCTCCTTTGAAAGATGAGAATTAGGAGTGCTTAACTCTTGTGTTAGTTTCATAATTCCCATGCAAGATAGGGTTAGGAAACCTCTTTAATGGCTCACACTTGAGTTACTTTGTGACCAGAGCTTGTCCATTGGATCCAAATTTGTCTTGATTCTTCTTGTTACACGTAGGTCCTAGCAATTTGTCAAGTACCCTCCAATTTCCGAGTTGTTATGGTGATGGGATGGAGACCTTACACCAATGGTTGCTTAGCTAAACAATCTCAAAAATCCTTTGAAACTCTAGGAGACTATAGGCAAGGACTATCATAACCTATCTAGATCTTCCATTTTTTAGAGGTACATGAATCACAATCCATCATTTTTCAGGTCATCAAAATATTAAGCAAAAGGGTGTAATAGTATCTCCTATGGCCTAAGAGTAGTATCCTATTAAACAATTAGCATTATAACTCGTAAAAACATCAAAATAGCATATTTAAACTCACACAACCTAGATGCTATCATTAGGCTATCATTTATCATACTGGAAATGATTTCTCTTAGCATGTAAAGCAAGAAGAGAGGAATGAAAAGCACTTATAAAAAAGTCATAACTTGAAAAAACTTCAAAATAGCATATTTTAAACTCGCACAACCTAGATGATATCATTAGGCTATCATTTATCATACTAGCAATAATTTCTCTTAGCAGGTAAAGCAAGAAGAGAGGAATGAAATGCACTTATAAAAAAATCAATTTCAATGATGAGAATGAGAGCTACATTGATTAGAAAATAGCTCTATGGCAGCAACTTCACCTATACATAGCTTATCAAAAAGTTGTTCGCCTTTAATTGAATTAAAATTGACATTTATACGTAGGGACTCTAAAAAATGTCTCCAATGTCTAGTTCTCATGGTAATATATATTTGGATCAATGTCAAAAGGAAAATAAACTCCTTCAAGATTCTTATACCATCTAGTAATTACAAGAGAATTTTGGGCTACAATGGTTTTCTCCATAACATCTGTAAACACAATTCAAAATCAGTTCAACAATAGTAAAATCACAATTTTTGATTTAAAAAACAACAAATTTTAATGGTTCTGTGCAATGTTGTGATTCATCAGGCAACCCTTAAAAGTAATCAAAACCCAAAAAAGAGTGATCGTTTAATATACATTTAGAGTAACTAGCTTTGGCACAATTGATGATTTATCTTAGCCCTAATAAAATTCTTTGAGCATAGAAAGTTGGCAAGATCAAGAGGAGTATTGTAATATGACATTTGAGTTGTAAAACCATGGATAGACAAAACAGACACACACTACTCAAAACTTGTTGCATGCATTTCCATGATCAAAATTCCTCCTCTCCATAAGGTTTAATCAACTCTTCCTTTTGAAGTCTTGAAACAACTCAATATTTCTCAAACATCTAATGGTGTATGAGCCTCTACACCTTAGAGTCCAAGCCAAGTGCTTGCAAAAATACATAAGGAAAAAGCATATCATTAGTGGTAGCAAAATGTGGTGCCTTGCATAATCCTTTGATAGCAATTTAGAAACCATAATTTCACGTTTTATAGGTAAAATAAAACAATGTGATATATATCAAGGATAGAAATTTTAAAGTGTAATCTAGAATCATAAGGTCTGACAAGATTTTTTCCAAAATTTTACTAGTATCCACTTTTTGTAAAAAGGGTACCACCAAAATGTTCTAAAAGTGGATAATAAACAAGGCATATATGTGAGTTGTATCACCTAAAGAACATGCAAAAGAAACAATTTGCATGCTTTTCCTCTGCTATTTTATTTGATAGATGATGATTATCTCCCCATGAGAAATCATTATAGCCCATCCCATGCAAGCTTTACTATGGCTAGCCACGAGTAAGCATGGCATGGCTAGTAGCTGGTGTGATATGATATCATAGAATGAAGCTAATTATGCATAAGTTTGTGCAACTAAAAATCAAAGAAAAAAGTAATTTACAAGCAAAATAAGCACATTTGGAGGGATCAAACATGGATGCATATGTTTCCATCTAGGATGGTGTAGATCTCTATTGAGGTACATTAAAGATTTCAAATTTTTCAATTTATGATCTTATTGACAATGGTCCCTGTAAGAATATATGGAAAAAACTTGACCTTGAATATTATGTGAGCACACACAATGATTGGTGTCCCTTATAGAGGGGTACAATGCCATCAAGACCATTAGTGGAAGTAGTAGTAGTGATGCACCATGCTCCTCTCATGTTGACAAATGGTGAGATTCTCTCTAAACACATGAGTGGGAGTAATGCAAGGAGTAATGAACAGGAACATGGTTAGGTGTTAGCTGCAAAGCTAAAAAAAGCTACCAAATGGAAGATCTTGTGGCACCTTTTGTATTTTTTTCTATTAGTTTATGAAGTCTACAACTCTAAGTTTGTTGAAACCCAACTTGTAAATTTTGATTATTACGAATGTAATTATGAGCCATTGTCATTGAGTCAGGGCGGCAAGCTTTCAGATTGATTTTTCACTTTTGTTGGTAGTTATTTTATTACGCCTTATGCCTTTCTAGGCCAAGGGACAAATTCTTAACTTTGGCCGTACTATAAAGGTCACTTTTGTAATGTATTTTGATAAGTTTTATGAATGTGAAGAACTATGTGGAGCATACAACAGTGAGTCTTTGTATCCCATATACCTTGTTACATTTTTCTTCCAAGCATTTCTACACATTGCCATGTGAAGGATCTTCAAGTTGATGTAAGTCTCTTGTTATTTCTCAAGATTGTGAAGCTCCTTTTTTTCACATTTCCACATACATAAGGGTACCATAAAATGTAATTTGGGAAAAAAATTACATATCAAATAGAGAAAGAGTGTATTTTATTTGTCAAAAATTTATAGATAATGAGTTTAAAAAATAGTCCTTGAACACACGTGATATACACAAATTATACATAGTGACTCCAAGTTGAAGTCACTAGTCTGTCATATTGAAAATTAGGCTTTTGATCAACCTATATACTTAACCAAACTTTACCATGGTACTAGTACTTAACATTTGGAAAAAATTCATCAACTCAAAACACTCATAGTAGGCCTAGATTTCCAAGATGATACTAAACTATTATTCATAAGGGGATTATTTAACTTGATAGGGTTGTAGATACACTTAAGTACCTTTCTAGATCTTCAAAATTGGGTTAAAACTGCCCATTAGAGGTCAAGTTATAGATAAAACTAGATTCAAGGGAAAAATAACCTTTTGTAGATTTCAAATCTTGAACAGGGGATTCCTTACCCAAAAATAGATCTAATATAGAAGCTCAATATTGCTACTTTGAGTTTTTTTTAAAGCCTAGGAGAAATGATCACTTTGTTTATTAGAAAGAGAAGTGTATGATGGTCCACATAGAAATGAAACAACTTTCTCAACAAATAATGCATGAACTTTATAGCATTGAACACCACTTCTAGTGCTTCTCTTTCAAAAATTGAGTAACCTTGATCAGCGAGGCTAAATCTATGACTAGCATAGTAGATTTGGCAGTCTGTCTTCCCATTAGGTTGAGCTGGTATAACCCCCATCTCCATTCTAGATGCATCAACATGCACATAGAAAATCACATCCCAATTTGATTGGCAAAGGATTGGCCTCTTGATGACCGCATCCTTTAAGCACTAAAATCTTCGCTCACATTCTGGGTTCCATATGAATTTCTTTCTTTTTTGAGTCATTTCATACAAGGGTAGGGATTTTGTTGCAAACTTATGAATGAACCATCTATAAAAATTGATATATCCCAAAAAATAACTTAGCTCAGATACTGTCGTTAGTTTTTTGGCATGCTGAACTCACTTGAATTTGTCATTAGCCATTTCAATGCCATTTTTGTAAACAATATGTCCCAAAAGTTGTCCTTTTGGACCACAAACACTCATTTGAAGGGACTCAAAGAGACCCTCTTTTCTTTGCACCTCTCAAAGACCATCTCAAAATAATAAATGCATTTCTTTCATGGAGAAAATAGTAAATTCATCCACAAACATGGCCAAAATCTTATGAATAAACTCACTAAAAATTTCCATCATGCATCTTTGAAAGGTTGCTAGAGCATTACACAATTCAAATGGCATAACGAGATACATAAATGCTCCCCATCCAGTGATGAATGTATTTTTTGTCCCGATCTTCAAGTGCTATCTTGAGTTAATTGTAGCCACTATATTTATCCATAAATGTGTACATAGATTTGTAAAGGGTGGTGGACAAGGATCCTTAATTGTCTGAGCATTCAACTTTTTGTACTCCACACATACCCTCTTTTTTTCATTATTTTTAGGAACTACCACTATAAAAAACAGCCCATTGCTTGCTACTTCTGTAATGGAACCTACCTTGAGAAGATTGCATATCTTCTCCTTGAATTTCTTGGGATAATTGGGGTTCATCCTGTAGCTTTGTAAGTTGACTAGCTTGGCATCTGACTTTGATGGTATTTTATGATGGCACACTTCTCGATCCACTCATTTCAGGTCAGTATGCTCCCACGCAAATGCATCTTTGTTTCTTGGAGTAGTGCCTTTGCTTTCTCTTTAATCTTTGGCTTCATATGCTTATTGATTTGAATATGCAATGTTGTGATTCATCAAGCAAGCCTTAAAAGTAATCAAAAACCAAACAAGAGTGATCGTTCAATATACATTTGGAGTAACCAAATTTGGCACAATTGATGACTCTTAGCTCCAATATAATTCTTTGAGCATATAAAGTTGGCAAGACCAAGAAGAGTGTTGTAATATGACATTTGAGTTGTATAGCCATGGATAGACAAAACAGACACACACTACTCAAAACATGTTGCATGCATTTTTGTGATCAAAATGCCTCTTCTCCATAGGGTTTTATCAACTCTTCCTTTTTAAGCCTTGAAACAACTTAATATTTCTCAAAAATCTAATGGTGTATGAGCCTCTACACCTTAGAATCCAAACCAAGTGCTTGCAAAAATACATAAGTCAAAATCATATATTGCTAGTAACAAAATGTGGTGCCTTGCACAATCCTTTGATAGCAATTTACAAACCGTAATTTCAATGAACACCAACAGCTACTGCAAATCTAAAAAATTCTACCAAATGGAAGATCTTGTGGCACCTTTTGTATTTTTTTAAATTAGTTTATGATGTCTACAACTCTAAGTTTGTTGAAACCCAACTTGTAAATTTTGATTATTACAGATGTAATTATGAGCCATTATCATTGAGTCATGGTGGCAAGATCCCAAATTGATTTGTCACTTTTGTTGTTGGCAGTTATTTTATTAGGTCTTGTGTCTTTCTAGGCCAAGAGACAAATTCGTAACTTTGGCCATAGTATAAAGGTCACTTTTGTAATGTATTTAGATAAGTGTCATGAATGTGAAGAACTATGAGCCCTAGGAAACCAATATGGCAAAGCCAAAAAAAAACAAACCATAGAGTGGGAAATTAGATATACTTACAAAAAAAAATCAAATTTGAAACGATTTCACCGATGTGTTAGGATATGACATGTCCCCAATGTTTCAGTCCCAGATGTGACCAAACATGGATTGCAATCCATGTACCTTTTTCAAATTTCCAATCCAAAACCTAGCAATTAGCTCCAAAATGCCAAGTAAAGATTAAACCTAAAGTTTCAAGTCATTTGGATATCAAAACCTTTGTAAAGATGCCAAAATTCTTGAAGTATTTGAAAATTTTCCAAATTTTGGTCTAGATCCAAAACCAGTGATCCAAATCACAAAATTTATGAACCATAGCATCCACATAACATACCAAATGAGATGGTGCAAGCAAATTTTTAAAATGTGTTCCAACATGGATCATAATTTATGTACCTCTAGCCCAAAATTGACATGTAACCCATTGACCTAGTGCCCATAGTTGTCCTAGTCACACTAGTGAAGTTTGGTCAAATTTGGAATTGTTTTGATCAAGTTATGCTCGTTTTGCATTAAAATTTGGCCAATTTTGATATGAAAACTGAGACCAACTATGCACACCATCCAAATAGACCAAGAATTTGAGAAAATTTCTTGAAATTGGATCCAAGTTGCACACAAAGAGTACCATTGAACTCATAATCAAGTGGAAAACACATTTAATAAAGGGACAAAATTCTAGTATTGTGATACTTGACTTGAGTATAGCCCAAGGTCAACTCAAAACAAAATTTAGATATCTTGATCACCGATAGAGACTAGATCCTAAAGTCACTAGTCTACCAAATTGAAAATTAGGCTTTTGATCAACCTAAATAGAAGAACTTAACCAAACTTTACCATGGTATTTACTTGACATTTGGAACAAGTTCATCAAATCAAAACGCTCATAGTAGGCCTAGATTGCCAAGATGATACCACACTATTATTCAAAAGGGGATTATTTAACTTGATAGGGTTGTAGATACACTTAAGTACCTTTCTAGATCTTCAAAATTCAGTCAAAAATGCCCATTAGAGGTCAAGTTATAGCCAAAACAAGATTCAAGGGAAAAAAGAACCTTTTGTAGATCTGAATAGAGGATTCATTACCCAAAAATAGGTCCTATACGGAGCGTTAGTATAGAAGTTCAATATTGCTACTTGGAGTTTTCGTTAAAGACTAAGAGTATTTCTAGAGAGAGTGGTGCATATTGGAGCCTAAAAATTGCTATGAATTTGACAAAAGCACTTCGATTGGATTTGTAAAATTTAATGAATCTTAGGTCAAGACAGTGCTAGGAAACTTAGGATTGTTTAGAGATTTGGAGAAGAACATCAGTGGGATTGCCCACCCTCAAGGCCATGTTTTGCACTGCCTGCACATTGCCCTTAGCTTTTGGTAGCTTCGTACTGATACTTGCAGACCACTGTCTCCTCAATTTAGGGTTCTAAGTTAAAAACTTGCCAAACGTTATATTAGCTTTTTGACTTTGGACATCACTTATTAGATCATACTTGGGGTAGCCTCGCCCTAACTGAAAATTTGCTTACTTGATCTTGCGGTGCCTTCTCCTCCTACTGGTCTCAAGCTTTTTTGTGCCCTCGTACACCTTCTCTTTACCTTTGCGAGCTCTGGTTTTCCTCTCGTTCTCTGTCTCCCATTTAGCTCTTGCCCTTTTATTGGCCAGACTTCAACTGCCATCTTATCCACTCTAATGATATTTACCCTAGGGATCTCACCACCATCAGGTGGGCCCGACTGCACTTGATTTTCACATGCATGATCACTTTGGCCATTGTACTACCCTTTCCCTCTACCTTTGTCAAAAAAGGGTACATTCCTCCTCCTCCTCTCTCTCTCTCTCTCTCTCTCTCTCTCTCTCTCTCTCTCTCTCTCTCTCTCTCTCTCTCTCTCTCTCTCTCTCTCTCTCTCTCTCTCTCTCTCTCTCTCTCTCTCTCTCTCTCTCTCTCTCTCTCTCTCTTTCGGCAGTTGGGGAAACTCCGGTACATAGTGCCCTTCTTCTCCACATTTATAGCACATGCCAGACCATGGTCTTGCCCCTCTTAGTCGACCCCTATCCATCACACTTAACCTTAACTCCTGCCTCTGCTTTGAGAAATCTTGGATCGTTTCCACCTAGTGTTAACTCCCTCGTAGCATAGCTCCAAAGAATCAACAAAATTATCAATCCAAGGATGGTAGCAACCCAGCTAGGGCATGGAAACATCACACATGGGTGATTGTGTGAGAGAAATGAGATAGAATTGAGTGGGGAAATTACATGAGATTATCTACAATAGGAAGAGAGAGAACTAATGAAGGGGATTAGTCTATGCACACACGCTAACCCTTATGCTAATCAAGATTGCTAATTGTTGCATTCTCTACTAATCGTCGTGGTCACATCCTAATCACAAGCTCATGGAGTTATGATTAGAGCAATGCATGCACAAATCCTTAATCTACACACTAATCTAATCATGCACACATTACTAGAATCAAACATACAATAGATAGTCAAGAATTAGAGAGCGATCAGTTCTCAATCTTCACCATCAAGACACTAATACACAACTAAATGAAAAGCAAGAGAAAGGAAAAAGGACTCATCTTCATTGCATGCATATAGTCGGTTCGTGAAGAGAGTACATGCGGCTCCATGCTTCCACCTCCATAGCCTCCCTCTTCTTCTTCTCTACTCTAGGTTTCTCTCAAAATGATATCTCCCCTTTCACATGAGCTACATTCACTTATATACCTAGGGTTTTAAAAGTTATGGACGGTTGCCCAAAGTACATGAAGTGAATAAACACATACAACTTGGAACTCAATGTGAGCCCATGAATATATACATAGCAAATGGAAAAATAATGTCCATGAGAAGGTGAAAATGGGTGCTGATGTTGGATGCATCCAACATTTCCCCCTTCCTAGGCTTTGTCGTCCTCGACAAAGATATGTTGTGGTGAGTGCTCCAGGGAGAATGTGCCTGCAAAAGACAAAAGGCAATGAAATAGCAAGCATAATCATGTGGTAAATAAGTCATAAGGCAAAGTAAATCACATGGAATAACTAAGTTCAAAGAATTATGAATTGTTAAACTGCCAATAAAAGACAAATAAATTTCACTTGCTAAAAGTAATCAAACAAGAGTTTTGGGCTTATGGATGAGTCTATCAATTAGTAAGTTATGACGAAGGGTTAAAACAGTTACTCTAGTACTAGCTAAGTTAGAAAACTTATCTAAAGACAAGATTTCCTATTTGTGTTAAGAGCAGAGATAAGTGAAAGATCAAGGAAACAAGAAAAATCTAATGTAAAGAAACATGAAATAAATTGTCATGCAATATGCGTACAAACCCGCACTTACTAACTTGCAATCTGGGCACCAACCCGTAAGTATTATCTTGCACCAACCCACAAGATGTGTGCACCCATATGCATTGCTTTAGCGTTCACTCCGCTAATCCCTCCTCCCTGGATGTCAAAGAAAGTTTTGACTATATTAGTATGGGATGTTTGAATGAAGAAGGTTTGAGAGTTTTCCTACTAGGCAAACATTCTTTCTTACAAGCAAGTAGGCTACTTTCCAAACTATCTTTCACTACAAAGAAAATTATATAAAACATATGCCATAATTTGTGATGCTTTTATGATCCATTGAGATTGTTTTTCCTATTCCTACTCTATTGTCTATGCAATGAATGTGAATACTTAACAAAATTAATTCTAACCTTGTTTAATGTAGGACCATTGCATGGCGAGTTTGGTGGCACATCCTCCAAGGAAATTCTGTTTCCCTTATCGGTTTCTCGGCTAGTGCCAGTCTCATCATTGTGATTCTTGCTAACACAAATACTTTTTGGGGCCATCTAGTCTCTAATAGCTAACTTGAAAATGCATAAGAATGAATTTTGCAAAAACCAATTTGATAACAAGGTTGATGGAATGTTAATTACATAAATTTTTACACTTCTATTGTAATGATTTATGCTTATGGTAGGAAAAAATTATGTAAGGTCTAAGAGACATACACATTCACACCATTCATTTATGCACTAATCACATGATTAATCACGTATATTTTCTTGCAAGAACAATCCATCTTTTTAGTTGACGAAATTCTTGAATACAATTAGCTAATTCATGCAAGCACCTAGGTTACATTGATGAAGAATTGCACATGTAGTTAGCACAAATGATTATGTAATCAAGCAGTGAGACCTTAATTACTTTATAATGTAGAGAAGTTACCATAAACTAGATACAATAATTGTTGATTCCCAATTGAGGATAGGTAAATAAGAGTATAGCATTTGATAATAGGGTAGCAATTGGAAATGATTCCAATTAAAGGATAACATGAAAACAACTGGAAGGATTTCAATTGAATGAGAGAATAGATTGATAATAACTTGATTAAACAATAGTTTTACATTACCCAAATGTGCTTTGGAGTTATTGATCTCTCAAAGCTTTGATATGGTAGTCGCCAAGTTGTTTGCCACAGCAACGGAGCTTCCTTCTCCCAAGTGTGTTCAAGTGTGTGTAAAAATGAGTGGGAATGTCTTTTATATAGAGATTTGGAGGTGCCTTGTTGCCCAAGTCAGCCGCATACCTCCCTTGCTCGCCCCCTCTTGCTAAAAGGATGAGTAGAGGTGTCACAAGCTCCCACTTTTCCATAATAGGTGTCCCTCTTTAACCTTTTGGGTGATACAACTCATGTAGTCTGGGGAGAAGCCTCTTGTGACCAGTTGGGTGATGCTTGGATGGCTTTTTGAAAGAAACAAAAATATTGTGCAATATGTGGTGTCCCCCATTCGGAACCATCGGTGTCAAAATCCATGCAGGTGTTGATTTTGCCTCTACCACATCATCAAGGGGTTGTTTTCTGTGCTAAGCAATAATGGAAGTGTTATCAATGAGTCAAAAATAGTGTTTTGGAATAAGCGTGCAAAGGGGGATTTTTTACACGGTGTAGCCTAAACTCAAGTTGGGAAAGCTCTCCCTCTAGTTTGGAAAGATCTCTCTTTCCCATATACCCATGTAAAGCTTAATCTTTGAAGGCTCTTCTTTCTCTCACTCTCCCTCAAGATCCATACCTTGATCTCCAATAATCCCATAACTAATTACTCTCTCTCTCACCCTATCTCCATATCTCAACTTCTTCTCTCCCTTTTGATCCATAGTTCAATCTTAGCTATATACTCTCTCTCTCTCTCTCTCTCTCTCTCTCTCTCTCTCTCTCTCTCTCTCTCTCTCTCTCTCTCTCTCTCTCTCTCTCTCTCTCTCTCTCTCTCTCTCTCTCTCTCTCTCTCTCTCTCTCTCTCTCTCTCTAGCCTAAACTCCATTGCTCAACTCTTGCACCCTCATGCTTCAAAGCTTGATCTCCATTAAGCTCCCATAGAAGATGTCTTTCTCTTGCTCTAACCTTCGACTCGCTTGCTAGTAATGAGCTAAAGTCGCTAAAATTTTATGGGATGAGGATGTTGCACTATGTTTGAGGTGAAGCTCTAGTCTATTGTGGGGCTCATCAGTGCTATGCACTCTCCATTGTATTTGAACCTGGAGATACCACTGATCTTCAAATGTAAGTTGGATATGGATGCATGCTTTTGGCTACGCAGTATGGTTGCTTGTTGTTTCAACCAAGAGTAGCCTACTTGCACCAGGGATGCTTAATGTTGGTTGAGATTGGCAATGTATGCTCATGTGGATATTATGTTGCTCCAGTATTTGGGCAATTCCTTCTTAGTTTGTTTGATCTAGAAGGGTTAGATGATGTTTATGGCTTTGGGCAGGTATGTCTATGTGCCCTTACGTGGGGGAATCATTGTGTATAGAGTATCTTCTTTTAATGGTAACATTTCCTTTTATCTTGGATGGGTGTACTCTCATGAAGCCATAGGTTGAATAATTTTTCAACGCATGCTTACAATGGGGTAATGGTTGGAAGGATATATATCTATGCTTACAATTTTACATAATAGTTGACACATGTTGGAGGATGTGCATGCTCAAAGGGGATGGATGTTAGCAGCAAGCTAAAACGGATACCATTTTTTGGATTTCTCTTTGTAAAACACTTATTATTTTGATAAAACAGGAATATTGCAACTCCTATTTTTCTCGGATAAACTCTGTAATTAATGAGCCGGGGCTACAAGCTTACAGATTGTATCAGCCTGTCATTACCCATCTTTGGTGGAACTCTCAAATTATTAGTTTTGACCACCAAAAACCTTGGCTAAGGTGTAAAAGCCAATTTTTGTAAGTTTTTTTATAAGTTTTGGATAATGAAATACACAGTGTAAGCTAACCGCGTTCACTCCTCTCGTTCTCACGCTTCCTACTCCCTCCCCGGTTGTCACATTGCAGTCGCGTTTGTTGCATTGCAACCGCAGGTAAGAGCTCTACGCATTGACGTAAGCAGTTCATAGTAATTCGTAGCTTTTGGCATCGCTGACCCGCGGCCTAATTTCATCATAACTAGGAATTTACACTTTCAAATGAAAAACTAAGCATAGGTGGGGCATTGGCTAAGCATTTAGATACATTAACGACTATGTCAAAAATCCACTACTGTTAATAATCACGATTTTGGAACTTTACCTAAAGTGCGGTTTGAGACCATAGGCATGTGTGCTTAGGTCTTATAAACATGCCCTAGAAGTTTTGTTACATTTGGATGTCATTTGATGCTGTAACGAATGTGATTTGTTTGCCGATGAGCGATTGGCTTTTGGTGATTTCAGTCACTTGAGTGTAGCTTGAGTTAGATGCGAGTTGTTAGTTGTTTAGAGATTGACAACCTCTTGTAGCCTCTATGCACTAGTCGAGTCAGCTTCATCCCATGGATTGACAATTTAATCGTGGTTCTCGCTAATACTGCAGTAAGATAGGATGGTGAGGTTAGACATGCATCCCACAAAGGATGTCGTGTTGCTCCGCTTCCATAATGGTAAATAGGATAAAAAGATGCAAATTAAGTCTCATCAATAAGAAGGGCAAAATTATTGTGAAAGTAGACAAAGTTGTGCTTGGCATAATCTTTGTCTATGTGTCGGCCAAGTGTTGAGAATGGCATCGCTTTGGTCTATTACTACGCTAAGTATGAGATACTTAGGAAAGCACAAAGACTGAGAGCTTCTATGTATATGGTAATGTTACGATTAAAATGTATTAGAAATTCTATCTTTAACAATGTCTTTAGGTTGTATTTATGGATACAATTGCCAAAGGGAATTTTGTGCTCAACAATGATTTAGTCAAAATAAGCTTTGAAGGCTCTTCTTTCTCTCACTCTCCCTCAAGCTCCAAAGCTCAATTTTTATTAATCCCATAGCTAATCACTCTCAAGTCCACCCTATCTCCATATATCACTCATTCTCTCCCTTGTAATCCATAGTTCAATCTCCATTAGGCCTTGCTAATTTCTCTCTCTCTCTCTCTCTCTCTCTCTCTCTCTCTCTCTCTCTCTCTCTCTCTCTCTCTCTCTCTCTCTCTCTCTCTCTCTCTCTCCCCCCCAAACTCCATTGCTCAACTCTTTCTCTCCTTCATGCTCCATAACACGATCTCCATTAAGCTCCCATAGCAAATGTCTTTCTCTTACTCTGACCTAGGAATGGCTAAGCCGTATGCATGAAGAATCAAGGATGGCTTAAGCTTGGAGAGTGTCTCACATAACGTAGAAGATGGTTTTCTCTCTTGTGGACGAATTTAAAAGGGCAAGCTCACAAGTCACCATAGCCATGGAGATTAAGGTGAGATCATGCTCTATTTTTTGTAGACATCTTTGAAAGAGGCGGACTTTAAAGGATGAAGCTTTCAAAAGATAAGTTATTAATACCTCCTATAGTACGGAGGTAATCTTCATAGCACTAAATTATTGTAAGTATTCTATAGCTCCCAAAATCTCTACCTCTCGTCTCCATAATCAAACCATCATATCATCTTCTCTTGCCATAGCCTAAAGACCATATATCTGCCTTATATCTTATCTCTTGGATAACCTTAATCAATATCTACTTTTCATTAACTTAAAGAGCTCCAAACTCTTTGATCTCTTGATGGTGGTGGTGGACAATAAGAAGCAGACTAGTTTGTAAGGGCTACAAGAAAAGGTGCTTAAAATGATCTCCTTGTATTTGGGATGAGAAGCCCGTGACAAAAATGGGAAGGTTTTCATTTTATTTTGAAAAAGCAAGATGAAGGGTTGATGTACTCCGCTACTCATGTTCAACTAAATCACCGGTTTGGAAGCTCTGTTGAAAGCTAAACGAGGTCAGAGTAGAAGAGCAAGCAGGAAGAAGTTTGGATTTTTGGGTTGGGTTCCTTTCCCCTTCTCTATTCCTCTAGCTCTCTTAAATTCAAGGAATGTATTCACTGAGTAGAAAAATCATGAAGTACAAAGGAGTTGGACTGCTTTTCTCGCTTAAGGGTGAGGAAGGTTACGGGATCAATTTTAGGTGGTGAGTACAATGGTTGATTTCAACATTTTCTTGTACACATTTTAATATAATAATTGAAAGTGGTATGTAATTGGGCATCTATTGTAGAAATTTTCTATGTGTGAGCTCCTCTCTTTTCAGCACTTGTCATAGCCAATAGCTCGGGGATATATTAGCTCACCTTGGCAAATTCAAGTTTTTGTGAGGGTGTTGTGGATGAAGTTGTACAAATTCAAGCTATTTTTCATGGCCAAGTTGGAGTTCCAAGTAAACATGTATCTGATATAGGTATAGATTGTTCAAAACTCTATGATGGATATGAAATCAAAGGGGGTGACAATGCTAAATCACCTTGGTTATTACAAACGATACACAACTTCCTTTTTTTTCATGGAAAATGTAACAACTATATGTGGTGGAGTTTGTGGATGCTCTCTTTATTGATTTTCGTGTTAGTGATGTTACGGATGGCGATAAAAGGGAGTCAATGCTCTTGTATAGTAATAAACTAAAGTTGCACTATGTTTTAGGTGAAGCTCTAGTCTAGTTTGGGGCTCATCAATGTTATGTGCTCTCGATGGTTGAACCAGGAGATACCACAAATCTTCAAAAGCACGTTGAATATGGATGGATGTTTTTGAATACATGCTATGGTTGCTTGCTATTTGAACCAAGAGTATAATACTTACACCACGGATGCTTAATGTTGGTTGAGATAGGCAATGTATGCTCATGTGGATACTATGTTGCTTCAATATTTGGGTAGTTTCTTCTTATTTCATTTGATCTAGGAGGGCTAAATGTTGTCTATGGCTTTTGGGCAAGTCATGTCTATGCTCCTTGACACAAGGGAATCATTGGGTATAGGGTACTTATGCTTTAGTGGTTACGGTTTCTTTTATCTTGGATGGGTATAGTGTCATGAAGCCACAAGTGGGAAAATTTTTCAAAGCATGCTTATAGTGGGGTAGTAGTTGGGTGGGTATATGTTTATGCTTGTAGTTTTATATAATGGTTGGCTCATGCCAAAGGATGTGCAGGTTCAGAGGGGGTGTATATCTTGTCGCTCTGCTTCCATGATGTCAAAAAGGTAAAAAGATGCAAATTAAGTCTCATCCAAAAGCAGGAGAAAAATGTTGTGAAGGTAGACAATGTTTTTCTTGGCACCACCGTTAGTTGGTATGAGGGTCAAGTTTGGAGAATGGAATTTTTTTTGTCTATAACTATGCTAAGTATGAGATACTTCAAAAAGCACAAAACATGCTTGAGGTGCTTCTATGTGTATGGTAATGTTTTGGTTAATATGTATGCCAAATTTTATCTTTGGCAATCCTTTGGTCGGTAAAAATGCAAAATAGGATACAGTTTCCAAAGGGAATGTTGTGATTGACAATGCTTTAGTCAAAATATATGGCTAGTGTTGCACCCACGAAAAAGTAGATAAATTTATTGATGGGCTTCCCATCTGAAATGTCGTCACTTGGAATATGTTGATAGCGAGAAACACCAGTCTAGGGCTATGGGAGAAAGATGTTGTCCCTATCAATGCTTTGGTGAATATGTATGCCAAATTTTATGCTTGGAATTTCCATGGTTGGATGCATGCCAAAGGCAGTGTACTTTAGAAAGAACAACGAGTTCTTGAGGAGCTTCATGTTTGAAGTGTTTTCTTTTGGAGAAAGTTGGTTGTCGTATATCCCAACATGGCAATGGCAACCGACTTTAGATGTTGTTCTTGGGGATGCTTTATTCAATACTTATGATTTGGTGCCAAAGGACTTTGGATGCTCATAAGGGCTTAGGGGATGGCTGCCCACTAGGGATCATTCAAGAAGAGGCAATGTAAATAATAACAAAAGCATGGCATGAGGAAGCAAGCCGCGTCATAGGGGGGGGAGAAGAATCATGTGACACGTCGACCAATGATCGGGTGGAGGCTTTGCGGATGGCTTTGCTAAAGAATAAAAAAATTATCGACAAGATGTGGCACCCCTATTTGGCATCATCATCATCATCAAAATTTATGGAGGTGTAAATTCTGCCTGCCACATCATCAAGGGGCCATAGAGTCTGTGCTAAGCAATAATGATATTGCTATGGACAAGGCCAATAATAGTATTTTTAAATAAGCATGCAAAGGGGGAGTGTTGGGATTCAGGCCAACTGGTCGGACATCCCACTTACTACTAATCCATCTACTAACTTAACCATGTATACACTTATTGTTTAATACAACAGAATAAGAAGATTCAACTGGATAACGTTCCTGTGCGCTCCACCCAAAGCACGTCTCTCTCTCTCTCTCTCTCTCTCTCTCTCTCTCTCTCTCTCTCTCTCTCTCTCTCTCTCTCTCTCTCTCTCTCTCTCTCTCTGCTCTTGCACTTGCACTCGCACACGCTTCTTGCAGCACCTTCAACTGGTATCATAGTAGGGTTTGTGCTTGCCGTTTTCGCGTCCGCGCGCTCGCGCTTTTAAAAGAGAAAACAAGTTTTCGATTTCAGCATCAACAAATTCAACGTTCCGAGAGCGTTTCCATCAGGTGTCGTGGGGTTCTACCCCCCTTTTGAAGCTGTTCGTGCAGTCCAAATCTTCATCCGAGCTACGCTTTAGGAGTTGTATTTTTCAACTCCACTTTTGCTACAGATACAGGTACATGTACAAGACACAGGTGCAGGTTGTTCAAAGACTATCATGTGCTATTGAGACGGTGTTTATGGGCTAATTAGGAGCACTTTTTGGCATCAACATTGTCTCGGGTTTTTCAGGCATCCATCTCCTCACAGGTTCTTGCATACATACAGGACATCCAAGTTTCTTACAAGTTGCAGCGTTTAGCATCAGCACAAATTTTAGTGGGAGTATTCGATGCACATATGCATTGTTTTGGCACTTTTGATTGTTGGGTGAAGAGGGGGAGATCGACCGCTTAAATATTCAACCCAAGCTTTCAAGCAATCACCATCAAACTGTCCACCTCTTCTTCCAATTTCCAAGCACACACACTCACCTAGACACACACACACACACAGTAAACATAAAATTGACATAGACAAGCTTGTAAGAGAGTGTATGAGATGTAGACTAGATTAGAGAGTACACAGCAAATAACCATAGCTTAAGAGAGTAGAGAAGAGAATCTGCAAGAGAAAGGCCTAAATCTAGCCCCAAACTCCACTGCACCTCTCTTGTGGAGTTGGTATTTAATATATTACTTTGAGTTTAAGGTGCCAAAAATTGAGACCCCTCTTTTACAACCACTTTACTTTTGCAAATGAGTGAAGCTCATTAGTTCTTGCATGACCCATAAGGGGAGTTCCCACTACAACTATTTACAGAGCCATAGTGGCTTATTGAAATGATGTTCTAAGATACTGTGCAAATATAAAATGGCCAAGAGTAATTGCCGTCGCCTCTTCATCAACTCCCTGCATTCCACTCTACAAAATCATCATCAATTCAATTAGTAAAATAAATAGACAGCACATGATTAACCATTACGCCCAGCTGTCCCAATTGGAGCTAACCACTACAACAGGATGGTGCCCATCTTGTAACATCCCTCCCACCAGGGATAGCAACTGTCCTCAGTTCCTCAATAGAGAAATCAACTGGACCGTGAGTGATGGAAAGTGTGGAGAAGGTCGGGAAAGTTGCAAAAAAACTTTTCAGGCATCCATTTGGCATCCTGTCTAGGGTGGCCCTTGAAAGTCAAAAGGTAATAGTTATAAACCATTTCAGTGTGTGTAGTGGTGGTTTCATGGTCAACTATTTTGTCAGGGATGAGTTGTTCTTCTTGGTCTACAAGTGAAGGTGGTTCTTCATACATGTGGTGTGTAGGTAGGGGTCCTCGGAATGGGCATAAAATACTAATATGAAAGGCATTGTGAATGTGCTAATGTGCAGGTAGGTCTAAACGAAAAGAAACGTCATTAATGACAGCTGAAATTTTGAAAGGTCCATAAAAACGAGGAGCAAGCTTAACAAAGACATTAGTATCAACACTTTTGATCCTTCATTTTTCGATGCGGAGTACAACATGATCACCTTCTTTGAATTGGTGTGCCTTGCGGTGCTTGTTAGCATGCTTGGTGTAAAGTTCTTGTGAGTGTTTAATGGCAGAATGCACACTTGCATAAATATCATGAAAGTCAGTAGTGAAATCATCAGCGGCAGGCACAACATTAGAAAGACGTGAAGCAGGAGTAGGAAGTGAGTGACCATATACAATTTCAAAGGGAGATTTACCCATGGCAGTGTGAGTGGTGTTGTTGTATGCAAATTGCAAAATATGTAGGTAGTCATCCCATTTCTTAGGTTGAGAAGAAACATAAGCCTTCAACAAGTCAATAATAGTGCGGTTGGTGACTTCGGTTTGACCATTAGATTCAGGATGAAATGCAGAGGTGAAGTCAAGTGTAGTGACAAGATTTTCAAATACATTAGTCCAAAAAGCACTACAAAATTTTGAGTCTCGATCAGAAATAATCAATTTAGGCAAACCATGATGTGGAAAAACAGTCTTCAAAAACAAAAGTGCAGCTTGATGTGCTGTGAGTGTTTTCTTACATGGAACAAAGTACGCTTGTTTAGAGAAACGATCAATAATAGTCCATATCATGTCATGTTTGTGTGTTGTGAGTGGGAAACCAGTAACAAAATCCATGGAAATATGTTCCCAAGGTCTTTCAGGAATGGGGAGAGGGTGTAAAAGTCCCAATTTCTTACCTGTAGCTGCTTTGATTTTTTGACAAATCAAACAAGTTGACACATACTATTTAACATCCATTCTCATAGCAGGCCAATAGAAATCATGACATAAATTTTGAAAAGTTGCGGCAAATCCTCTATGTCCAGCATAAGGTGGTTTGTGCAATTCTTCAATAATTAATGTACGAAAAGGTTTAGTCACACACAATTTTTGTTTGAAATAAAGGAAGTTTTCTTGAATAGTGTATTCGAGAAATGTGTGTATAGAATTATCAAGCATGTGCAACCATGTCGTTTTGAAGTCATCATCATGTGCATAAGTGTCAGGCATAGTGTCAAAGGAAGTTCCCATAATGGTTGATAGATGATTAAGTGAGGGTCTTCTACTCAAAGCATCAGCTACAACGTTTTCTTTACCAGGTTGGTATTGAATGTTGGACTCGAAACTTTGAATAAAAGCGGCCCACTTAATATGTCTATCATCTATTAAGGGTTGAGAAAGTAAATATTTGATACTTTGTTGATCAGTTTTAATGATCAAGTCAGTACCCATTACATAGTGTTTCCAGATTTTCAATGCATGTACCACAGTAATCAACTCTTTATCATAAGTACTGAACTTTGTTTTAGACGGTTTGAATTTACGACTTTCGAAAGCAATTGGATGGTTATCTTGCATAAGGACTGCACCGATACCTTTCCCACTAGCATCAGTGACTACCACAAAGAATGGTCTTTCAAAATCAGGCAATTGCAATACAGGTGCATTAGTCAAAGCATGTTTAAGTGCATTAAATGAGCTTTCTTGCAAATCAGTCCATTCATAAGGCGTGTTTTTCATCAATAAGAGAGTCAAATAATGTGCTTTGTAAGCAAAATTACGAACAAATTTCCTGTAATAGCTACAAAGACCAATAAAAGATCGTAGCTCATGCAAGTTTTTGGGTCTAGGCCAGGATTGAATGGCTTCAATTTTCTTTGGATCGACATGTATTCCCTTACCCGATACAATATGTCCCAAATATTCAATTTCAAATTGGAAAAATGAAGTCTTTTCAGGATTCAAATACAAGTGATTTTGTGCAAGCAGATCAAATACACGTGTTAAATGTTGCTTATGCTCTGCTTCAGATTTACTGAATACCAAAATGTCATCAAAAAATACAATCACAAAATCTTGATGGTCAATGAAAATGTGATTCATCATAGGTGTGAATGTAGCTGGTGCATTTGTCAAACCAAAGGGCATGACAAGAAATTCATAGTGTCCAGTTTGTGTTCTGAAAGCAGTTTTGTAGACATCATGTTCAAACATTTTGACTTGGTGATATCCTGATTTAAGGTCAATTTTGCTAAAGATGTGTGCCCCTTTCAGTTTGTCTAATAGGTCATTCACTCTAGGAATTGGAAACCTATTCTTAATGGTGATCTTGTTTAAAGCCCTGTAGTCGATACACATACGAAAGGTTTCATTTTTCTTCTTGACAAGAAGTACTGGAGCTCCATACAGTGAACTACTAGGTCGGATTAGGCCTCGGTCAAGTAAATCAGTGATTTAAGTTTGTATTTCCCTGTGTGCGGTAGGATTTACACGATAAGGTTCTCTACAAGGAGGTTCGCTACCCGGTATGATGTCAATTTTGTGGTCTTCGGGGCGTGATGGTGGAATTCTAGGTGGCAGATCATGCATGAAACAACCTTTAAATTGTGAGAGAAATTCATCGTGTGTGGAATTATCTGAAGTTTCAGTTTCAGCAGCAATTTGATTTACCAAGACTAGATATGTTTTCCCCTATTTTCGAATTGCTCGTTTGGCTTGAGTGTGAGAGAGGAGTGGAAATTTTTGTTGTGCCAGTGTTGCTTGGATGGAGAAGGTTTTATTATTATGAGTGAGAGACATTATACGTGTTTTATAATTAATCAACGGGTCAAATTCATGACAAAATGGCATTCCCAAAATCATATCAAGACCATGCAATGGTGCTACCAAAAATGTACGTGCTTGTGTGAATTCACCAATGCAAACTTCAACATTGACTTGAGTTTTACAATTAAAACGTTGATTATTAAAAACAGTTTTGACCTTATGAGGTGATGAAATTTCAGAGAGTGATAGTTGTTGTGCCAATCGTGTGGAAATGAAATCATGGCTACTACCGTCATCTAGCAGAATGATGACATTTTCACCCTTAACAGTGCCTTGCACTTTAAACAAAGTGTGAGGAGATATAGGAGTACCTGAGGATGGGTTGTCATCGTTATCATAATCAGGATCATATCCCTCACCGTAGTTAACTTCCACTTCATTGTCGTCGGGTGTAGCATCTTCGATGAGGTTAAGAGTAGCTCCGTTGGGGCGGTTGTTGTTGAAGGGTTTTTTATTTGAATTTCTGTTGACTCCATTGTAATGGCTATTGGATTGAACATTGCCCTTAGCATGACCATTTGGGCACTTATCTGCATAGTGACCATATTGAAAGCATTTAAAACACTTCACTTTTTTGTTACCATTAGAATTTGGAGGAGAACGCTGGTTGAAAGGATGTTGGTTGCCTCGTTGCTGAGTGTTGTTGTGGTTGTTGCTCGTATGAGGTTGAGCAGTGGTAGGAGAATTGTCAAATCTTCGTCTTTTGAAAAAGGTACGGCTTTGGTGTTTGCTTCTGTCAAAGTTAGGAGAAAAAGGAGGTCTCTTGTTGCGTTTAGTGTTAGCAGGTTGATCAGTGTGAGAGGAATGTCCACCTTTCTTCTTTTCTGCGTTGAGATCCAAGTTAATGGCCTTTGACAGAGAATCTGGTTCGAACATATCTACCTCAGCACTAATTTGTAGTGCCAAGCCTGATATGTACTTTCACTTCAATTTCCTGCAACTAACATGTTCAATAGCTTGCAATTGAATTAGACAATTCCAAAAAAGGTCAGTGTAACCCTGTACATCTTCATTTCTACCCTGTCGAATCAAATCCCACTGACGTCATGCTTTAGCTTTGTACTGTGTGGGCAAAAATTGGGGTAAAAACACTTTTTTAAATGCATTCCATGTGTGTGGTCTTCTTCCATGTTGTTTGGTGGCGTTCCACCACAATGCAGCGCTGCTAGTGAGATGATTGGATGCACACTTTACCATTTCACGCTTGGGAAAGTCTTCATCATGAAAATAGTCATCTAGTTTGTAGAGTGTGCAGGTGATGGAGAAGGTAGGAAAGAAGACTACACACACACACACCAACACACATCGAGACACACACACACATTCGTTACCCTGCAGCAGCCATTCAGCGAGCTGCTCTTCTCTTCTTCTCTTTTGAAATATTATCCAAAGTATTACAACATAGTATAGTCAGTGTCCAGCCGCCCATAGCACAATGGACATATTCTTTAACACTCCCCCTCAATCTCAGAGTGAGCTTGCATATGATGGATTCCCAATGCTTTACGAAAGTAGCAAAACTTCTCCTTTCCAAGAGCTTTTGTGAATATATCCGCAACTTGATCATTTGTCTTCACATACACCAAATCAATCTCATTTGCCAAAACTTTTTCTCTAATGAAGTGATAATGTACCTCAATGTGTTTAGTGCGAGCATGGTAGACTGGATTCTTTGCCAACATGATGCTGCTAATATTGTCACAATATATAATGACACTGTCAAGATAGTCAAAACCAAATTCTACCATAAGCACTCTCAACCATGACTCAAGCTGCTCCACGATATTCAGCTTCTGTACTTGATAATGCTACAGTTGATTGCTTCTTGCTACTCCAACTTATCATACCATTGCCAATGGAAAATGCATAACCACTTGTAGATCTTCTATCCATAAAATCTCCTGCCCAATCTGCATTTGTGTAACCATAAAGACAAAGCTTCCCATTCTTTTCATAAAACATTCCATACCTGACAGTGGCTTTCACATATCTCATAATCCGTCTCACTGCATCAAAGATGACTTTTACATGGATTTTGCATGAATTGACTCACAACACCCACTGCATAACTCAAATCTGGCCTTGTTATTGTCAAGTAAATAAGGCTTCCAACCATCTTGCGATACATAGTGACATCCTCAATGTAATGTCCATCATCAAACAACTTCACATTTTGATCAAGAGGTGTATCAACTGGTTTGCACGCTGTCATTCCATACTTCTCAAGCATATCCAACGCGTATTGTCTTTGTATCATCCAAATTCCTGATAAAGTATTGACAATTTCAATTCCCAAGAAATATCTCAACTCACCAAGGTCCTTCATGTTGAATTCTCTCAACAAACTCTTCTTGACATGCAAAATTTGCTCAGCATGACTTCCAGTGAGAATCAAGTCATCAACATAGATAACAATAACGACGATCTCTCCATCAACATGCTTCAAAAATAATGAGTGATCAGCAGTAGATTGTTTAAATCCAATCTTCTTCAAGAATTTGGTTATCTTTTCACACCAAGCTCTAGATGCTTGCTTCAAACCATACAATGCTTTCTTCAACTTACACACATAATATGGAAACTCTGGATGTTGATAACCCTCTGGCTATATCATATAAACTTCTTCTTCCAAGTCACCATTCAAGAATGCATTATCCACATCCATTTGCCGTAACTTCCAACCGAACATACTTGCCATTGCTATCACCAATCTGACTGTTGTCATCTTTGCAACTGGACTAAATGTCTCATCATAATCAAGACCTTTTGTTTGTGCATAACCTTTAGCAACAAGCCTCGTTTTGTATCTTTCCACACTACCATCTGACTTGCACTTGACTTTGTATACCCATTTTGAACCAATTGCTTTCTTTCCACTTGGCAAGCGAACCAAATCCCAAGTGTCATTCTTCACAAGAGCATCCATCTCATCATCCATAGCTGACTCCCATTCTGATTTTCCAATTGCCTCTTGAAAACATGTAGGCTCTTTATGTTGCACACGTGAAACCATGTATGCATAATGTGTACGCATGTAACCATTGTATGTCAATCTATCAACTGGATAACGCACCCTCTCTGATCTTCTCAATTGTGGTGCACTCTTCTCTTCAACTCTTGCATATGGGGGTACATATTTCTCAATATGCTTACTGCCAGGTGTCCTCAAATGTGGTAAATCATGATCTTCATTGAGGCTTTCATCTCCAGAACTCTCTTCAACCATTTTCTTCTTGCCTTTCTCGTCTTGCTTCTTATCTCGCAAACGACCGCTCCATGGGTTGACACTTCCTGTACTCTCCTCTGCCATATGTGGTCCTGAAATAGTTCTTGTTGATGGTCCTGGCTTATCAACAACATGATGCTCATCTTCTATCATCACTGGCTTTGGTTTATACCATGGTTCATGCTCACAAAATCTGACATCTCTATTGACATAAACTTTTCTTGTCGTAGGATCATAGCACTTGTAACCTTTCTTTTCAACTGGGTAGCCCAAGAATATACACTTCACTGCCTTTGGCTCCATCTTCTTTCTTGCTTCATTTGGCACATGAACATAGCAAACACATCCAAAAACTTTCATGTAGGAAACTGTTGGCTTGATCCCATAAAGTCTCTCATAAGGTGAAATTTCATGAATGGCAGCTGTTGGTGTTCGATTCATAATGTGTACTGCTGTATGAACTGCTTCAGCCCAACATGTTAATGGCATATTCATCTCATTCATCATGGCTCTTGCAATCTCTGCTATGACTCTATTCTTTCTCTCAGCAACTCCATTTTGTTGTGGTGTGTATCTGCAAGTAATCTGTCTTATTATGCCTTGTTCACGTAAGTAATCATCAAAACTGTGTGACATGTACTCTCCCCCTCCATCTGTACGTAGGCATTTAATTTGACAACCATTCTCTTTCTCAACCATAACTTTGAACTCCAAAAATACTTCAAATGCCTCTGACTTTGCCTTTAGAAAGTAAACCCATGTCATTCTGTTGTAATCATCTGTGAATGTGATAAAATATCGACAACCATTTGGTGGGATCTATTTCCTCGCCATACACAATGTAACCTTTGCTTCAAGTGAACTTTTCGTGGTTTTGTATTGGAGCTGTTCATTCTTGCTAGTATCTCCTATGCTTCCTTTGGAGATTGAGCCTTCTTCACATGTGGTATAAAGAAGTCACTAATGCATAGTGAAATCCAATGCATTACTTTCCTTGAATTCTCGATCCACTTCTTGTAAGCTTCTACTCCTGCTTGCCATGTTTTATGTGCTTCAACATTCTCTCTATTTGGTTCCAAACCAACCTCGGGACACTCTTGTTCACCTGTAACATAATCCCATAAACCTTTGCCCATGATAAAGTTCTCCATCCTGTAAGACCATATGCTATAGTTCTCTCTGGTCAGCTTCTCTCCAACAATCTGTGTGACTTGAGTTGAACTTTCTGCCATCTTCACTCTCTCAATTTCTTCCAAAGGATTTTGACAAAATTTTGGCAGAGTTTCATTTGTATTTGGACAATATCTCAAGTGACAATCTCAACCAAAGTGCTCATAAACACTGACAGAAAATCTCACTGCCAAGGAAAAATCCACTGACTCACTTTGCCACAGACTGACTCAGTACTATGCATAAATACTCTAAAACAATGTCCACAAGGACCTGTATGCAAATGCAATCCATATGCTGTCCTGTACCACATATCCATACATCCACCTTCTTCCCATAGTCGTAAACGACATATGAGGTCTTTCGCGGGGCTAGTCGGGGGTTCGCTCCAGTACCTAATCCACCTTGCCAAGGTACCAAATCTCCCAAGGCAAGGCTTCGAAAAACCTCACTCGACCCTCACAAAGACTGCAGTTTTCCAAAATACATTGACCACATATCCATACATAACCACAAGGTACTCAATCTGACAATATAACCGCCTCAACTTCTTCCCACAACCTTTCTTACATAGGCGGCTGTCCATAACGGACCCACAACAACCAAACATAATCTTCGATAACACAATATCATGATGCAAAAGCTCTATGTCACTCTCCAAAACCTGTGTAAATGCTGAATTCTTCACCTGTAACCTGTAAATCTACTGTCGAGTGCAAAACTGGAGATCTCCTATGCTTGTGTGAGCTGGCTGTTTGCTGCAAAAAATTGCAGATTTTGGCAAATCTAAGTATGCCAATGCGTTCGGAACGCCCAAAAACATAAAGATAGACTCCTGGATCACTGTATTCCGAGTTTGGGTGAGGGAGTTATGACCAAAAAACCTCTCTTTTTTGTTGTTTTCCAGAGCTGCGGAAACCTGTGTATTGACTGTAGCTCCTCAAACTGAGCTCTGATACCACTTTGTAGAGTGCGCAGGTGATGGAGAAGGTAGGAAAGAAGACTACACACACACACCAACACACATCGAGACACACCCACACAATCGTTACCCTGCAGCAGCCATTCAACGAGCTGCTCTTCTCTTCTTCTCTTTTGAACTATTATCCAAAGTATATTTACAACATAGTATAGTCAGTGTCCAGCCGCCCATAGCACAATGGACATATTCTTTAACATAGTTGACTAACCCATGCTAGAACCGTGCTAGCATCTTTAGTGCCATCAAAATCTTTGAAAGTAAAGGCTTTTCTACTAATTTTGTTTTTCTTGGGTGCCGGTGTAGATTCGGTGCATGCAGAATGCAATAATTTATCTTCAAGTTCTTGCCTTCGCATGCGTTCATATGTGAGTTCTTGCCTTCGCATGCGTTCAAGTTCTTGCCTTTGCATGCGTTCATATGTGAGTGACTGCTGCAAATTTTGAAGTTGTTCTGCAATCGTGGGTGCATGAGGAAGATGTGCCATGATTGCATGCTTTTCTTTTTTCTTTTTCTCTTTTTTTTTAAAATTTTAATAAATAATTAAATGGTAATGCTTAAAAAGGCTATTTGGTGGTATTCGCAGATGCAATATGCGGAATAAAATAAAATAAATAATAGAAATGTAATGTACTTAGCTGAGAAAGAGTGGTGGCATCCAGTCCAGAATGGTGATGCGCTAGGAAATTGTCAGAGAGTAGACAGTCCGACGGTGCGTCACCGAGCCCGTTGAATTTGTAGCGTCTGGTCTCCCTTACCCCCAAAATAATACGCTGATTATTTTACGATATGGTCACTTCCTGATTTGTGCCCTGTGTCGTGGCAGATGGTCGTTTAATTACACCCGGCCTTTGATCGCCTCCTGTTTCGAACTTGAGATGCGAGTGATTCAATTTGGCTCTGGTCAAATCGCCAACTTTGATTGTGCAATGGCCGAGTAATGATGATGTATGGGTGCTCTTCAAGAATGTCGGAATTTATTATTATTATTTTTTATTTAAAAACTTGGGGGCTTTTGGCGCTGGACGTCCGAGTAGAGCAGTGGGTGGCCAAATTAGAAAGGGAGTGCTTTAAGGATTTTGAGCAAGGCCTTGGAGGATAAGTTTTGTCTTTTTTTTTTTTTTGTGGGCGGTTGGCCAAAACTCACTTGTCTTGGAGGCTTTTATGCCACACTTTTTGACTAAAGTGTGTACAACACTTGCATGGTGGCGTGCAGTCAGGCTGCCGACAGCACGCTGGACTACAGGGCTTGCTACGGCCTGTGGCGAGCTTCTCGGCCCGCGAGCAAGAAGGAGCAGTTGTACCCGCCCCCTGGGCGACCAGTTTGAGGCTAGGTCCGACTGTTTTCATGCAACTCGTCAGAGAAGGTTTTCCTGTTGTTGGCGTCGATTCCCACAGAAACTCGGCAGTGATATTAAAAACCAAGAAAATTGATGGTTTTTGAGCTAGACTTGCTCCCGTCTTGGCCCGCGTCTTCTTTGTTTGCCCCCAACCTTCGAGTCTCTGTGACAAGTTTTTCTTTCCTTCTCTCTCCTTCAATCCGTCTCTCTTTCCTTCTTAACTAAGTTTTCCGACGTCGTCCATATGACAATGTAATTGCTCGAGTACACTAGCTTTTCGAAATCAAGAATTTCCCGACTCTCCAAGCTTTATGCTTTCTTCGTGCCTTCACAATCCGCAATGATTATGCATTAAATTGGAAAGTTGAGACTCGACATACCGTCTTTTGATCATCATGAAGCCGAGATTCAAAATCAGTTGTCGATTAGCCACCAGTTAAAAATCGAGTTTTCTTGTGCGAACTCGATCAATTATACTTCGAATTTCCACGAGCCCTTGAATTCTTGAATTGCAAAGTCGATGAATTGCAATTGGGGTTTTGTCGATTAGAGGAAACTCCTTCTTTAAAAAAAAAAATATGGTGCCGATTAATCCTCGAACCTAATGCTCTGATACCACTGTTGGGTAAAGAGGGGGAGATCGACCGCTTAAATATTCAACCCAAGCTTTCAAGCAATCACCATCAAACTGTCCACCTCTTCTTCCAATTTCCAAGCACACACACACGCCTAGACTATCTCACACACACACACACACACACACACACTAAACATAAAATTGACATAGATAAGCTTGTAAGAGATGTGTAAGAGATGTAGACTAGATTAGAGAGTACACAACAAATAACCATAGCTTAAGAGAGTAGAGAAGAGAATCTGCAAGAGAAAGGCCTAAATCTAGCCCCAAACTCCACTGCACCTCTCTTGTGGAGTTGGTATTTAATATATTACTTTGAGTTTAAGGTGCCAAAAATTGAGACCCCTCTTTTACAACCACTTTACTTTTGCAAATGAGTGAAGCTCATTAGTTCTTGCATGACCCATAAGGGGAGTTCCCACTACAACTATTTACAGAGCCATAGTGGCTTATTGAAATGATGTTCTAAGATACTGTGCAAATATAAAATGGCCAAGAGTAATTGCCGTCGCCTCTTCATCAACGCCCCGCATTCCACTCTACAAAATCATCATCAACTCAATTAGTAAAATAAATAGAAAGCACATAATTAACCATTACGCCCAACTATCCCAATTGCAGCTAACCACTACAACAGGAGGGTGCCCAGTCTCGTAACATTGATAGTGCTTGAGCTCTTTTGAGAGCGGTTTTACTCCCCATAGGGATTTGTTTACTGCTTACACATTTTGTTCGGCGCCTATTTGAGCGCGTATACTACACCTTGCAGTATTGTTGACAGTGGATGTACGTTGAGTTGCGAAAACTACCATATGTACCTTTTGTGGAGCTGATTTGGCTTGTTTCTGGTAGTCCCGACCATTTCTAAGACTCGGTCTTGAGGCCCTTTCTAAGACTGGGCTGGTTTCTTGTCTGCATAACCTTTTGTGAGGGTCGATAGCGTGAGGTTTTCTTGAGCTGGGGGATTCTCAAATGTTGAGATCCTTTCAGTGACACAGGTTGCTGGAGTACCCCTTTTTTGTGGCCTCGCTATAGGACATGTATAGAGAGGGCTAGGTGCATTTGACGCCATGTTGGCAGTCTTGGGTCAGCTTTTGACTTTTTATGCACAGTTAGTGGTTGATGCGCCTGTCTTATGCTCTAAGAACATTACTTTTTATGCGTT
The DNA here is from genome assembly GCF_014529385.1 of Adiantum capillus-veneris. Lineage (NCBI taxonomy): Eukaryota > Viridiplantae > Streptophyta > Polypodiopsida > Polypodiales > Pteridaceae > Adiantum > Adiantum capillus-veneris. The sequence continues at coordinate 9,047,084 of NC_140944.1, forward strand.
ACTAATCTCTTGTGACAGTTTTGGATTGAGATTCTGTCAATTTTTTTGGGGAAACTCTGCTAAATTTTTCCAGAAGTACAATAGTATCAAGCACATGACAAGAGAGGCATACACAATTATGACATTGCACTTAGGAAGAGGAATTTCACAAATTACTTTGGCATCAAAAAAATCATCATCTCTTGCCAAGTAAAACCAAAGCGTTTAGTGAGGTATTCTGTTGGTCGTCTTCTTTAGCGTGGTTTCTCAGCCTCCCCTAGGCGGCCTGTGGGAGGGGTGCCAACAAATAACCATGCTCCAAACCAGGCTTGTCATCCCCTACTTGTGACTGTCTGCCTCCCTCCCCTCTCTCTCTCTCTCTCTCTCTCTCTCTCTCTCTCTCTCTCTCTCTCTCTCTCTCTCTCTCTCTCTCTCTCTCTCTCTCTCTCTCTCTCTCTCTCTCTCTCTCTCTCTCTCTCTCCGTAACCCTAGCCTCTGTTGGTCGTCTTCTTTAGCGTGGTTTCTTAGCCTCCCCTGGGCGAGGGGCCGGCCTGTGGGAGGGGTGCCAATAAATAACCATGCTCCAAACCAGGCTTGTCATCCCCTGCTTGCGACTGTCTACCTCCCACTCTCCAGCCTCGGCCTGAGCGAGATTGTGCCTCTCTACCTCCTACCCTCTAGCCCCTAACTCTCTGAAGCTGCAATAGTCTAGCCAATGAAGTACTGCCTTGAAGTGATCCTTGCTACAACAATCTGGCCATGAAGTATCACCCTTTGGCCTTGAAATGAGCCTTGAGCTCTAACAACAGTCCCGAGTCCCACCATAAGAAGTGACTCTCTGCAACAGTCTTGAGTCCACCTTAGGAAACAACTCTCTATAACATCCATGAGTCCCACCATGCACACAAGCATGGCCACTTGGGCTTTGTCTCGTAGAAAACTCACCTTCACCGGGGTCGTGTAAACACCCCAAAGATAGACAGCACCGCCCGCCTCCAAAATGAAGTTGAAAGACTCTACAAGGAGAATGACGAGCTGAAACAGAGAATTGTTTCCATTGAGGCTCGGCTCACCACAATGGAGAACGGCACGAAGGAGGCGGTAGAACATATGAAAACCAAGCTCAACAAAACAAAGGCAGAAGACCACCCTCACAAAGGCTGTCAAAAATCACATCCAAGAGGTCTTCTCAAACAAAGTTGAAGCCCGTGTGGCATCCACGCTACGCGAACCGCAAAGACGGGAGGATATTTCCCTCAATGTTGGCATTGGTGGGCCTCCAAGTGATTGGAGAGGGGAGGGGGACCTCAAATTCCTCGAGTCCCTTGCCTGCATCGAAGCAACAACCCACATGATACAATGGGATCTAGCAACAATTACCTCTCTTACACATGAGCATCACACTAACCATGCAATCCTTACTTTCAAGACCAAGGCGGAGCGAATCAAACTCCTTGAACAATCAAGGCTTCTCAAGGACACTAAAATATGGTTTGAAGAATACCTTACACCTGTCCAACTCAAACAGTAGAAGGTAGAGTTACAAAAGATGCAAGAAGCACGCATGGCAAGTGAATGGGCAGTTTATCGAGGAGGAAAAGCCATTATTCAGGAGTTTTGAACTCTCAATGGGCTTCCCCCTTACCCACCCACCCCCCCCCCCCCCCCCCCCCCATATCCATCCCTCTTTAGGTTTTCATATTCTCTGGACTCTTTTTTCCCACACCTTGTTGGACCCTCAGTCCTTAACTGAGATGTATCTGACAATCCTCGACCCTTTGTAACGTTTTATTTGCAGTCCCATAGGTTATATATGACCTCCGTGGATGATAAACTAATCTCTCTCTCTCTCTCTCTCTCTCTCTCTCTCTCTCTCTCTCTCTCTCTCTCTCTCTCTCTCTCTCTCTCTCTCTCTCGTGCACATACTCTCCATCTACATTAACTTTTTGTCTCTTTGTTGGCTCATAAGAAACCAAAGTGGTTCTCTACCTCTAAGTCTCCTTCTTTCACACACACATATATGGATTGCCTTTCACACACACACACACACACACATATACATAATTGAATCCCCCCGTCCCTCACTTTTCACCTTTCTTACACACCCACACACACACCCACACATCCACACACATACACACACACTGAAACACACATAATCACATAGATACTCTATCTCTCTCACACACACATAAACACACAATCCAAAATTTTCAATTCTTGCTCTATTTATTATTCTTCTTCTTCTTTAAGAACATCCATTGGGTAAGAAATGTTTATGCATTGTATGTATGTGTGTATGAGTGATAGTGTGCCTGTTTTTCTTGTGTAGAAATGTATGCAAGTACTTACATTTGTTTATATGTGTAGTATAAATGTATACTATTGCATGGTAATATACATACAAAAATTACATATACATATGTATGTATACAACACAGTATAGAAACATGACCTACATACATATACATAATTGCAAGATTGTACACATGAGCATGTAAAGTTGAGTACTTCACTTGTGTATTCTAGTGATTCCAATTCTTGCACTAAGTTTTCCTTGGGTAGTTGGTTGCATTCTATCCAATGTCTCTGTAAATGTGAGAATCAATTTTATTTCTCAACAAAGGTAGCATAGTTTAGTGACATTTCTAATGGAGATGATAGTTACAACTAGGACATGTTCATAGATAATACACGAGTTGAAAAAATACATATTACTGGGATGAAATGAGATGAGTTTTAAATATAAAGAAATATCAAATATCGTACTAATTTCATCTAAGCTAGTGGTTGGTCCTAAAATATTGGCATTCTTTTATTAATATAGGATATATAGGCATTGATTCTTCTAGGTAGACGTTGGATCTTGCTCTTATTCTATAATATATATCTCAAGCACGATTGCATGTTTTAAATGGCCTAATTATCTAAAATTTGGTACTTAATTTTAAATTTTGAAGGCCCAGCTTGAATTTAGGTGGCATAATTTGAGTTGAGGCCGTATTATTTGGCTTCATGTTCAACCTTAAATTTTCGCACTATGAGAAACTTTAAATTTAGGCAAGATAATTAGATTTGTGGCTATAAACTTTGAAATCAAATCAAAGTATGGTTAGTACTTGACTTTAAGCATGATAGTTTGAATTCAAGCGAGAAATTTTGAATTTATGCATAAAATTTTAAATTTTGAACTCGAGCAAAAAAGTTTGAGTCTAAGGAAAAAAAATTAAGTTGGACAAGTGGTGGATCTTTAGACCAAACAACCCATGTTGCTAGAGATTATAGTTGATGATAGGTGGTGGACCTTGCATCAACTCTCCATGCTTAGCTTAGACTGTGGACCTTTTGGCTCTCTAAGATTCAATGGATCTTAGCTTGGACAAGTGGTGGACCTTTCATGAATTCCCCATGCCCAACTAAGTTTGTGGACCTTGTAGCTATCGATGCTTTAATGGAGCTTAGCTTGAACCTTCTATCAATACTCCATGCTTAGCTTCGACTATGGACCTTGTGGCTCTCTATGCTTCAATAATGGAGTTTAGCTTTAAGAAATGCTAGAGGGCCTTGGCTTTCTATTCTTCAGTGGAGCTTAACTTAAACAAGTGATAGGGACCTTGCATCAATTTTGCATTCTTGACATAAACTTTAGACTTTATGGCTCTCTATGATTTATCTTGGACAAGTCATAGAACTTATGCCTTCCTATGATTCAATGGATCTGATTTTCCACAATTGGTGGACCTTGTGTCTCACATCTTAGGCTTGGACAAGTGGTACAACATATAGCTCTCTAGCATCAATGGAGGCTCTATCTCTGGTAAGTAGTGGACCTTATGGTTTTGTATACCTCAATGGAGCTTACCTTTGACAAGGTATGGGCTTTATGGACCTGTATGATTCAATGAAGCTCAACATGGACAAGTGGTGGACCTTGTGTCTCTCTATGCTTGAACCTCAGCTTAGGCTTGGACAACCGGTGCACCTTGCATCAATTCTCCGTGCTTAACTTAGACTAAGGACCTTGTGGCTCTCCATGCTTCAATGGACGTATCTTGAATAAGTGGTGGACCTTCTGTCTTTCTATTCTACAATGGAGCATAGTTTGGACAAGTGGTGGACCCTTGCATCAATTCCCTTATACCATGCCTAACTTAGACTGTGGAGTTTATATCTCTCTATGATTCAGTGGACTAGATCTTTAATAAGTGGTGGACCTTGTGGCTATCTATTCAAATTGTTACCCCCTTGAGGTTAGCATGGAGAATTATTAAGTTTATCAAAGCTTTTGCATCACAAGTTTGGTATCTTTTGAGGAAAATGATGATAATACAAGGTAAAGGAGAGCCTTGTAATGACGTTGCTAGGTGAATGAGAGCCTAGTGATAAACAACGTCATCGAAAAGAGAGCTTGGTAATAAGACAAGGGCTCTACTTCAAAGAGAGCCTCCCCTTGAAAACGATAATGTTCCAATAAATAGAGGTAAGAATTGATCTAAAGTGTTGTGATAATGAGATAGACTAACCTAGTAACTCTTTCTCTAGCATTTCATTACTTTATCAGAGATTAATATTTAAGGATGTGGTTGTTGGGGTGTGAACAACCATCGATCGAAAATCCTTGTTGCCATGTTGACTAAGATACGAGATCATAGCCAATGTCCCCATGTACTATAAAAAAGGTAAAGAGTAACATGAGTCTTTTGAAACAATAAGGCAATGTCGCACTTGCATGAATGGACTAGAGAAT